>NC_068386.1:26952672-27075172 GCF_023724105.1 Carassius gibelio | reverse complement strand
CGATCAAATTTATGTGACACACTTTTATTACACATATGTCTGCATTAACATCCACCAAATGTTGTTCCATGAAGAGCCTGTTAACACTTTTGTTAACTGTTTATATCAGACTTGTCAAATAACAAGGACATTTCTTCTTGACACATCAGTGTTGTTTAACAGTATTTTTGCCTTTGATTTTGGATATGCTGCAAAAAGAGGCAGTCTATAGTGTGTGAACACCACATTTGATCTGAAGACATTTGGAAGAGCTTAGACATTTATGAGTTTGCCTGGTGGACTTGAGACTATTAAATTAGCAGATTTAAATAATGCATTGTTACTCTGAAATATCTGCAGATGGGAGAGGGTTTGCAACAGACCTCACTCAGGACATCTGAATACATGATGAAGAATAAGATCCGATGTAATTTCGGTTTTATTTCTGCTCTGGAGAGAATGACGTTCAGCTCAGCAAACATAGTGAGCTTCCTTACATGCGCTCGCTTTTAACTGTGTGAAAGGAAATGCTGTTTGAATGGCACACAAATCTACAGCCCTGATCAATAGCTTGAGGTAAACCCAGCCAATTCAGCCGAGATTCATCTGTCTCAAGGACTGGAGCAACACCGTACATCTCCCTGACTAAAGGATTTGGAGAGAGGAGAAAATGAACTGCTAAGTGATGGAGGGCAGCGGTAGAGGTTTGGTTTCTGCTGGCGAGAGTCTCTGTGTGTCGACAGGACGATGAGCGGTGTCCTCTGTCAGAAACCATTAGTACATGAGGGAATCACCTCTCCTCAAACACCGGAGTAAAGCTATCTGATCCCCACACAGAGAAGCAATCTGCCAGGAAAAAGTGCAAACTTTTCTCCTTTTCAATAGTTTCCTTCCCCTTTTTGATCTGGTCAGAGAGATGATCCTTTGAGATGTGTGCAGGTTTGCTCCTGAAGCTCCTGTCATCTCCCCCACACAAGTCTTCAGTCACTTCATCTGTCCTTCAGACGTGGAGATAAAGATGGTGTCTGCACTTTCGTCTAATCTCCACTCCTCTTGTCAGGGAAGCTCTTCTTCAGGACACTTATTGTGTCCTTGCAGCCATGAAGCTCAAAGCCTGAGATCTGTCATGCTCCTGATGCAGCATTGCCTTGCTGGATGTTTAACAAGGCTGCCCAGCGCTCAGGCTTGCCTTATATCAGCGTCAAACTGATGTTCGTGAGAGGACCTGGATTTCTGACCAGCCTCTGGATTATCAGGCACCTCTGGGATCCTGCTGCATCTTTCGCAGGAATTTCCCCCGAGGCAGGGACGCCCAGAAGACATTGTTGCTGGAAGGTGGATTTATACTTGAAAGGAAATCGAAGTCTTCCATGTTTGCAGATCTAAATTGTGTTGGCTGATGGGGAAGCTCAGTCGTCTGTTGGCTTTATCTCTGAGATGATCAAAGTTCAAGGTAGATATCGTATCTACAAGCTTCAGCGCGGTCAGAGCTTTGACGGCCGTCTGAATGTGTTCAGCTCCTTTGCAGCTGGATGTATGGTGAGTGTAAGTCCATGTCTGTGAAGGTCAGGAGGTCAGGCTCATGTCATCTGTACTCATATGGTCTGATGTTGAGGACAGCAGCATCCATCTTTCAACTTTCCCGACCAGAGCTGCACGATATTGGGAAAAAATTACATTGCAATATTTTATTTTTCTGCTATATATATTGCGCTATGAAATCTAATCTATTTTTTTCTTACAAACAAAAATGGGGTGAGCACACTTACATTCTCATTTTAAATGATTTAAACATCGACACCATTGTGTCAACTGATTATTATGCGCGAGGGAGAGAGAGCAAGAAAACGCTTGTGTTGTTTGAAGACGGTGAGTGTGCGTCAGGGGCTCTCTCTCTCCCTCTGTCTCTCTCTCTCTCTCTCTCTCTCTCTCTCTCCCTCTGTCTCTCTCTCTCTCTCTCTCTCTCTCTCTCTCTCTGCCCTGTTAAACTGACAGGACTTAAAAACACATGCTAATGATAAACTTTCACTCTATGATGGTTAAGCGAATCACATTCATCAAGGGCCGGGGAGCAGCTTGCCCGTAAAGTTAATGAATAATGGATCAACTACGACAGCCTACATCACACATCCTGCGATGTGACTATCGTGGACTTTGTCCAATACAATATTCAAAATACCCCCCAAACATAGTGATAGATTTAATATGATTCATCATGTGTTAAAAGAATGAACCGTCATTTATTATTGATTCCTGAAGTCCAGAAGTTTTCATCATTAAATCTTCAATCAAAATCAACTGGCAAGGTGAAAAAAGGAAAGTTGATACATTTTAATTTATATTAGCATTTGTTTATTTTAATAATAATAATAATGTTATAATAATGTATTATTTGAATAGTTTTAAATCATCCTGCACCCTATTCCTGACCCGTCCCCTGGTTGAGAACCACTGCTTTTTTTTTTTTTTCAGTCCAGGAATCATTCGTGGGACAGTAACCCAGAGAAAGTGCTGCATGATGATCTGCTGCTGCGCTAGTGTCACGGCACACACACATCAGCTGTCCATTCTCTGTGCCCCCCTGCCTTGTTTTTCTGGTTTCCCCTCAGTAGCGTCATCATTTTCTGATTACACATTCAGAAAGACCGATATGGCATGGCAAACACACACATGCACACAATCACAATCGTCCTGCTGTTGATAGCGAACGGTTTCCATCAGGGCAAACCTGGACAGACTGTGATCTGTTCATGACTGCTGATGCTGCGAGACTTCAGTGCTTGTGAAAGTGAGAGTGTCTCAGTTTTCATTAGGGAACAGAGATCTGATCATGCCACGCTGGAGTGTTTGGACAGCTTGATCCATGACTCATCGGTCTGAATGTGTGAACAGTTCTGTCCAGCAGCATCTGCTCCCTCTCCGAACAAACTGAACAAACACACAGTCAGAGCTCACCGATCTAGGAGAAACTGCACACGGCCGTTTGACACTTGCATCAAACGCATAATTAATTTGAATTACAGACCAGCACAGTGCATGAACCTGCTGTCATCTGGGAAAAGAGTCAGTGTTTGCACACACACACACACACACACACGTGCACTCGTCTCACACGTCTCATCTCAGTCTCAATCAGGAGACCTACATCTCGGACAAAGCAGATAAACTTATAAAATCAGATTTTAATATTTGGGTGAAGTATCCCTTTAAGACTTTGGTTCATCTTGGCCAAACTCTGTAAACATGTTTCTGAAGGGTCACGTGTTTGAGCTTCTGTGTTTACCAGATGTGATGCACTCTATTTACAGTATGTGTGCCAGGCACAGTTTAGCGTTCAAATGAAAGGATGAATTAAGGAATATGAACATGTCTGAGCTAATGCTAACAGACAGCCAATGCCATTAATTAACAGATTATTGATATATCAGATGACTGATCGTTGAGCTGTTATAGTCACGAGTGTCGTCGAGTACCGGGTTGATCCAGAAATCTGACATGTCCCAATAGAGCTGTGCATTACTGTAAACTTCTGTCTCCTGTTATGCTATTGTTTTTCATTTCATTAGTAACTTTATTTGATCTTTCTGATGCAGTTTGCATAACTGAAAAGCCTTTATGGTAATGTTTAAATGCATTATTTACAAACTATTAGTAGCATTTATAAATAATTAATTTAATAATTGTACAGGTGTTTGTAGTGACTGTGTTGGTAGCGTGACACTAATGTCAGAGTGATGGTGTCTGTGTGTGTGTGTGTGTGTGTGTGTGTGTGTGTTTGAGGAGAGTGCAGGGACAGAATAAGGTGGCTGTGGTGGGATGTGTGCCGCAGGCTGAAAGAGCTGAGCATCATCAGGGTGGACGCTCACATGATGTGTTGATCGAGCTGCTGATCGCTCCTCATCTGTTCTGTGTGCAGAAGTGAATGAGACACAGCGCTGTTGTTTCCAGGTGTATCCGAGTGAGGTAAAGCTGCAGTCAGGTGACGAGTCAGAGTCACACGGTGGGCGGGCGATGATTGTTTGGTCTTACCGTTGGAAAAATCACCTTATGCAAATGAGCAGGTGATTTGCATATTGTGCCTGTGCCATTGAGTCTCTGAGGATGAATGTGTGGAGAACTAATCAGTTCTGTGTTCTAGAGAATGAAGCTGTGGAGCAGAGCCGCGGGCTGACAGGAACAGGCCTGTTTATTATATTTAATTACATTATTTATGGTGTGCTGTTCGACATAGCGTGTGGGATTACCAACACACTCATGTTTATGAAGGAGATTGTTCAATAATGAATAGACTGAGCCTGAGCCTAACCGGTCAAGTTTTGCTCAAGTGCTGCTTTTAACAAAACATACACAAATAAGCAAACCTTGATTATTTCTGGTTTTAAGTGACGTGTCATTCAGCCAAGAATGGTGACCCATACTCAGAATTTGTGCTCTGCATTTAACTCATCCAAAGTGCACACACACACAGCAGTGAACACACACACACACACACACACACACACACACACACACACACAGAGCAGTGAACACACACACACACACACACACACACACACACGGAGCAGTGTTCATCATTTATGCTGTGGCGCCCGGGGAGCAGTTGGGGGTTCGATGCCTTGCTCAAGGACACCTCAGTCGTGGTATTTAAGGTGGAGAGAGAACTGTACATGCACTCCCCCCACCCACAATTCCTGCCGGCCCGAGACTAGAACCCACAACCCTTCGATTGGGAGACTGACTCTCTAACCATTAGGCCACGACTTCCCCACAAAGTAAGTGTGCGTGCGTGCGTGCGTGCGTGCGTGCGTGCGTGCGTGCGTGCGTGCGTGCGTGCGTGCGTGCGTGCGTGTGTGTGTGTGTGTGTGTGTGTGTGTAGAGACGTGTTGGTCATGAGGATGAGTGTTCATCAGTAATGTGTGTGTGGCTGAGCAGGGTGATGAGCTCCTATCACTGTCCCACAGAGAGTTGCTCTAAACCCCATCGACCCGCACATGCTTCACCAGACCGGTTTATAGCTGTAGAGCATGTGGAGCGGCTCAGGGCTTCAGTCAAACTAAACACAGGGAATACTGACAAATCAAGCAGGAGCTCAGTTTGTTAGCATTCTCTTACAGCATTTATTAATCTATGCTAGTGTGAATTTATACATACGTTTTATTTGCATAAATTACAATTTCTTTTTGTCACATTAAATTTTTTTCACATTCAATTGTTTATATTTATATAAAAACTCACCCAGGTCGACATTTTGACATTGTATTTATGTATATGTATGTATATTTTACCATTTATGCGCATGCCAAAAAACTCCACATATACTCTGCTTGCTCCGTCTCGGAGCGCGTGCACACAACACTCCTGGAGAACGGTCTCTTACACAGTTCATGCACTTTTAGTAACTCTTTTTAAAATGATGCATGTCACATTGCAGTATTGGACTGATCTGGATGTTACGTTTCTGCTTGCATTGAATGGAACAACTTGTGGCACACATGAAACTGAACCTAAATTGGATTCATCTCACTATTACTGCTAGTTCACTTTGAGTTGTTGTCTTTTTAAATACGTCACACGCATGAAAGACACATGATAGAGACGTGATATTGCAGTCATTGCTGTAGTTTTAACATCATTGAGAGGATATAAAAGATCACGATCATTCCTAAAAAAGATGTTTGGTAGAATGTTACCAAACAATTCTTGTTACCATTGATTTCTACTGTATGGACAAAACATTCTTAAACATTTCTCAAATGATCTGGAAAACACCAAATTCATAACTACGCTACAGTGTTTTCCAGTTTACCTTGTCATGAAGTTTATCATTGTCATGACTGTATAACTAAATATATAACAGATCTTGTGCGGTTTATCACTTCACATTGAGGCAGAAGCGCTGCACACTTTCATCCCACCTAATGTTCAACCACAACTAACCGGTTTGACCAATACCACTGAAACCAGAGGATACTGTACTGGTTTGAATATTAAAATATCTTGACACATGTCAGACCTCTTGACCTTTTTAAACACCAAACTATTCTCATCCACACTGATTCATTGATGAAAACAAGTTAAAATATAGAATATGTGAAGACACTCTTGCATTCAGTTTAGTTTTATACTTTACATTTATAAAAGTAGTGAGTTAGATCATGTGAGATCTCCCAGTGCTGACATTGGTTTGACTGCTGCGGTCAGAATCCTTCATCCCCAGTGATGCTCCTCTTGCTGTTTCACTGCTGTCCATGAAGCAGATCCAGACAGAGATTAGGAGAACCACATCGCTAACGTTTCTCCTCATGGACAAAGACTCTAGAGTTTACAGATGGTCCATGAAAAGGCCTAATGTCTTTAACATTACAGTGCTGCAGCACCCTGACTGCACAGTTCCTCTGTCGCGAGCGGATCAAGGCACAGCACATATTTGTCTGGAGGTCTCGAAGCGTTTGATGAAGTTGCCTCAGCACATCTTTGTTTTGTCTAGACAACAGACTTCCACGTCGTCCCTCATTGCTTTCAAGTAGTTTGCTTTAAACACAGTAGCTGTGGGGAATCAGACATCTGATGTTGAAGTTCTTCTGTCCAGGGCTGGGTTTACAGCTGAGGGAGCAACACATCAGTGCTGCTGAACAGACCCACCTCCTGCTGCTCCCAAACATCTCTGCCAGCACATCAAAGGGTCCACTCAATAAAATTACCTTTCTTCTGGCCCTTTGACGTGCTTCTGGAGAGCTGCGCTCCGAGCCGCTGCCAGACTGGGCTGAGATTGGGCTCCCATTAGGGCAGAATTGATTTCTGTTGCAGTGTTTTAGATGCATGTAGCAGCAGCCGGTGGAGGCCCGGGGTCTGCGCTCCGTCTCTGGGTTGAATGAATAACCCCAGACAGGAGAGCAGTGGCCTCGGGATGGTCATATAACCACAGGGTGCGACACACAATGGACACAAATTCCCTTTAATACTGTAGACCTGCTCCTGCTCCTCACCGCCTGCATGCAGAAATGAGCTCAGCGGAGAAAGATTACCGCTCCAGCAGACTCTCACCAGTACAGGCCTCTTTATTCTCACTACATTTGCAATCTGTCTTTTTCCCTTTTTCTTGAGTGTCTACTTTTTCTTTCTGCAATAGTTCAGAGTGGAGTGACAAACAACGAGACGGAGCAGTGTTGACGGCTGTCACTTCACTGATCAGTTCTTTAATTCACCCGATGACGCCTGTGACACATCATTTCATTGTTTTCTGATTATTGATGGTTTATATGGAGTGTGTGATGTCTTAAACACAATTCGGACGGTAACTGTTTCTCATGATATGCAATATGCTTTGTTTATTATCATCTGATTCCAGAATGCTGGTGTTTTTCTCCCACTACGTGCTGAATTACTTATTGTTTTTTGACAAACACCAAAGCTTCATTTCTGTCTGAATCCACATCCCTGTGTTTACAAGAAGCAATCAACTGAAAATTCAGTATGAATATTTTTTAACCGCTGCTGAACACTGTACGGTAACTGCTGCATGCTTATTTATTACTGGGGCAATATTTCATAATAACTGCTCCATCACAGCAAGTGGAAGGTGTTTAGAAGAAAGAGAAGAAAAGCACATAGAAATTTGAGATGGACGGACTGAAATCAAAATTTCAGTTTACTTTGATACACATTCCTTGTTTTATCAGTTCATCAGTGCACATTATTCCAGAGATGATAGTTAGCTTGTCTTTGTTAATCTTTCTCCTCTGCTACAGCTGTCTGTCCCAAAGTAACATGATGCTGATGAAGAAACACAAATTAAACTTTGACTAGCACTGATGCATGATGGGAGAAACAGAACATATAACAAAAGTGTCTACTATGTGCTCAAAGTTTACAATTTGTTTTGGCAGGTTAGGTTAGTGCCGCTTTTCATGAGTACTTCAGCAGGACTTTACTACAGTGGGTGCACTTCACACACACAGACACACACACACACACACACACACACACACACACAGAGCTCTTTGTTTCAGTGAATAGCTACAGTAGCTTTCTGCTCATCACTGAAGGTGAAACAAGAACTTTTAAATAGCCTTGTTAGCAGGAGTTTGGAGTTGGCTGTTTCTCTGGCTCTCTGTTCATCTGATCAGAGGTGTGGAGGTGAAGTTCTCCTGCTGTGAGCGTCAGGAGGAGACCGGAGGCTGACCGCTGTCTCTGTCTGTCCACTTGATCAAACCACAGCCGCATGAAAGAGGAAGAAGCATCTCGCCCCCACAGCGACAGGAAGACAGCAGCAGAATCTCTAGCTTCAGCATAGCTGTTAAGACAACGTTCACTATGTCACACACTTAAAGGAATAGTTCACCCCAAAAAGAACATTTTGATGAAAAATAAAATCAAGATCAGGAGGAGTGTGTTTCTTCATCAGGTTTAGAGAAATGTACCACTGTATCAGAATCTCATCTACGGATGCTCTGCAGTGAATGGGTGCCGTCAGAATGAGAGTCCAAACAGATGATAAAAACGTCACAATAATCCACAGCACTCCAGTCCATCAGTGAACATCTGGAGAAGACAACATATGAAACAAATTCCTCACCAAATATTTGTTAAGATCTGTTTAAACGCTGCTTGATCTGTGCAGATTTCTCTCCTGATTCAGACCAGAACACTTGTTCACTGGAGGAAGTGTTATTATGGATCGAGTGCTGGTCAAATCCTAGTGCACTGCCTACATTACACATGAATCCTTCGCCGTGAACGTGATCCCAGAATACAGTGGGACGAGCTCAGTGTAAAACATCAGATCTGCTGAGTTTCAGAGCAGAGTGTGTGTGCATCACTAGATGAAGCGTGAGAAGACTCATGATGTCCTGCTTCAGGTGTTCTCCATCATCAGATCTCTGCTAATGACCACATTCGTCTCTCTGATGGTCTGAACCGCTCCGCTTCTGTCTTTGATTTCTTTTTCTTTTACAGTGTGAATGAGAATAGACACCATTCTGCTTGTCACAGTGAGTCTGGAGAAATATTCTTCTAATATTATAGACGAGATGCTCATTTTCATCTTTTAATGAAATGTACATGTGCACACATTTCAATCTAATTTCTAATGTAGAATAAATGCTTCTCAGAGTGTAGAGTCATCAGACTTCATTGAGATGCGTCGAGACTCTCGTGTGCTGCTCACGATGCACTTTGTGTATCAGTTGTAAAAGCTAAAACACTACAACAACTGTTATTGTGGATTAATAGAGTTCATATGGATATAATCAGGATGCACTGATGGAGCAGCAGATGCCCACACACTCAGATCCTCGAGGCGTTGCTGTGATCACACTCGTTCAGGTGAATCTGCTTGTTTCAGGTCAGTAAAGATGAAGCAGAAGGATGTCTGAAGTTCTTCATCAGTTGTTTTGTTTCCTCTGGATGTATCTGGGTGTATGGTTGGGTTCCAGTGTGATGTGGTCTCTGTTTCCCAGAGGATGGAGACACTGGAGGCTCTCAGAGCCCTGCATCAGAACACTACGTCACACCTCTGCCTCTGGATCTTTTCCTGCAATTATTTGCTTGTACATGGTTGTATGAATTATTTAGCAAATTTGATTACACTTCTGTCTGGGTGCAGAAATCAAGTGATGTCAGTAAATGTAGGCTGTGGTGTGAGTGTGTGTGTGTGTGTGTGTGTGTGTGTGTGTGTGTGAATCTGTGTGTGTCTTTCTGTGTGTGTACGTGTGGAGTCATGTGAACCCTCAGACATATCACACTGTTTTATTATGCTGCGGTACAAAAGTGCATTTATGAAATATCTCTGCAGGTGTCTTCTGTCCTTCATCTCTCTCTCAGAGGTCTCAGGGGTCTGATGTATAAATGTAGTGCACACACAAAATGGTCATGGAAATGTGCGTATGCAATTTTCTACGCATATCAGGAGTTACAAAAAAATAACCTAGGCATAAATATGTGTGTACTGTAAGGACTCTAGATCAATGAAAAAAAATTACACCTATCTATTTCCATAAAAAATATAGGCTATAAACATTCTAAAATATATTTTTACCTTTTAGGCAAATTGCATAAATTAGAATTGAAACTAGTTGCTTCTTAAAAGGCTGAGACAGGGTGGAGACTCACGTACACGTCTTCCTCTGACTGGGTGTTACAAGGGGATTTTTGCGCAGGTTCTGGTATACACATGGCTTTATAAATCTGAAAACTTTCAGAATCCCTAATAACCCAGTTTCCATGAACACCCATCAGGCTCGAGATGTCTGGCTGCATGTCAAAGACCTTGTTATTCCTTTATTCAGGATTGTCTATATCAAGTCGTGATGGGATGCTTGTGTATTGTGTGTGTGTGTGGATCCGGTTGTTTTGGTGTGAGCGTGCCATTCTTCAGAGATCTCCGTCTCTCCTCACTGCTGCTGCATCTCAAGGACTCGGTGTTCAGGTCCATGTTGTCGTATGCTTTGTTCGGTCTTCTCTTGGGCATCAGTCTGTATTGAAGGCCTGCGGTGTGATGATTCTGTTCCTCTTGTGATGAGCGTGTGTGTGTGTGTGTGTGTGTGTGTGTGTGTGTGTGTGTTGCAGGTCACTTTGTGCGTCTGCTGGGTCAGAAGAAGGAGAAGGCGTCTGGGAGGAGGGCGGCTGGATCTGCCCGAGATCAGGAAGAACCCGCTGATTGAACACACTTCAGCTGCGTTCACACTAGCAGTAACATCACTGTTGACAGTCAATCAGTTCTCTTGCAGCTAAATACAAACATATGAGAGGCAAAAGACATAAAAACAAAAAATAATGATAAACAGAGCCTGCTTTTTTCTATTGCGTATGTTCATCCACATCAGAAGTGCACACAGCCTCTCCTCCGTCTTTCCATCAGTTCCAGAGCTGAGACATGAGCTCTGCTGAATCCTGCATGTTCTGTGTGTCTGTGTGTGAATGAACAGTGTGACACCCCAATATATGAGGACACAAAGACATGAACATGATCTCTAGAACTGCTCTGAGAGTCACTTCATGAGCATCTTACCCTTTCTTTTGAGAAAAACTATTGTCATATTACGTCATATTACATACAAACAGAAGCTGAAAAGTCTTCACAGGAACCTGTCAAATGAAAAGTTGATCTTCCTGTACTTCCTCAACAGACAAAAAAACAGGCAGTTTTTGGTTGTTAAAGGCGTTCAAACAGTTGTTCGCTCCTTCGCTGGCTCAAATCTAGCGCTGCTTTTGTGTTTGTGCTGTAAGTTCAGTGATGATTCTCTCCGGCCAATCTATGATCAGCAGAGTTTACACGTCATGTTTTGGTAATGATACGGTTGACTTGGGACCTCAGCCGAGGTGGTATTACAAATAAACCAGGTAACAGGCACTGTACCCAGTGGAAACCCGAAACCCCAAAAAGAGAACCGAACCGTACCATGCAGTGGAAAAGTGCCATATGTGAGCCAAATGTCCTGCCAAAAGATAGTAATACTGGTACATCCCCCCGCCCCCCTGTATTTTTAGGGAAACATGCTTCTAAATCACACCGAATGAAGTATTTTCTAAATATTCAATTGCCTGTAGTTTTATGTGAGGGCCAGGTTCATGGGAAGGAATACAGTTTGGACAGTAGAAAGCCATGAACCATGAGACATGAAGACCAGTGTGTGTGTGTGTGGTTTGTTATATATGTGTACGACGGTCGGCTGTGTTTTGAGCATCAGTCTGCTTTAGTTTGTTTGGTGTTTTCTGTAACGTAAGCTCTATTCAGACACCGTGAGCTGTTTTTCGGCTGATTCTGCATGTTGAATTGGCAGCGGATACTTTGGATAAAAGTGTCTGCTAAATGATTAAATGTAAATGTGAACTGTCTGAATGAATCAAACTGAATCACAAGCCATTTGGGACTTCTTGCAAACCTGTTTGTCCTATTAGATAAAAAGATTGTTTCCGTCAGGAATCTGACATTGATTCTGATGAGAAACACTCAGCATGATTGTTTCACAAGCACAAAGAGTCTGGCACGCTTCTCTCTGAGTCCCAGATGTTTCAGCGTGAGCTTCTGCTGAAGTGTGAAAGAGTGAGTTCACTGCGTCAGCACTCTCTACGTCTGCCACTGTGTACGACTGATGCTGATCCCAGAACACACTGTGGAATTACAGTACCATCCTCACACTTTCTGTGACCCACTCATTACAGCATTGCTCTGTAATCTAGGAGCCTGATCCAGATTGTGTGTGTGATGTTCACACTGAGATTGTTCACATTGCTGGAGCTTCAGTGAAGCGAGCGCCGGACTTGAGCTTAAAGACGTTGTATGAGTCCTCGTTATGATCGTTCATCAGTGTCTCTGACAGATCCTCAGTGATTGATGTGTGTCTGATGAGCGTCTGCAGGATTCGACTCGGGTCGTGCATGAACTTGACTGATTAAAGCGACCGGACTGATTCAGTGACTCATTCTTGCTTAGTTCCTGATGAATCAGGTGAATGAACGCTTCTGTGACTCACTCGATAAGACTGGGATTTGTCACCTACTGGCGGGTTTGATTTCAGAATTAAAAATATTATTTCATTTCATATATCTATTTTGAAAATTGTATGCAAAAACAATATTGTTAAATGTATAGTTTATGTAATGGGTAAAAGTAAGTAATGTTGTGGTGAAAATAAAATGTAGTTGTTCCTGTTTAGTGCTGTGACGTGACTGGATTTGCTAGGTTTGTTAGCTGGGACGCTCTCCTCCTCTGGGAGGACGCTGGAGGTCTGATCGCTCTGTAATCTGCCTGTTTGCTCAACAGCGTTCAACAAATCCCCAGCATGCCAGGGCCTTAATTAGAAACTTGTGTCTCAGAGCCACTTAGAACCAAATGAGATGCAAATGGAAACACCTCGAGATGTGTAGGAGAGTCTTCACGGGAGGAGAACACGCTGTTTTGGGACTTTGGGACTTTTTGCTGTTTTCCTGCCCAGTGAAGTCTGCTTATTCATGAGGATTTCCTAAACCAATCGTCTGTTTCAGCCAAGTCTAGCTGCTAGTCATGTGTTCTTGAGGTCCTTTATTGAAGGAAATGAATTCTCATTCTGTTAAATATTGTCTTAAACCTTATGTTCTGGTCATTTTAACTAACTGATTTTGTAGTTAGTTAATATTATTAATCTGGACTAAAACTTTGTGACTTTGTTCAGATAGGGCATCCCAACTGGACCAAAAAAGAATGCTCTTTGTTGTGTGACAGCTTGCATGAGCTATGGTCAGTCAGTTACTAAAAGAAATGCAGACCAGACCATCTTGAGCTGGGTTCTTTGTGGATGTGTGTGTCTCTCCTCATCATGTGAAACTGAGTTCATCACGGTGCTGATGCGATGGTTAGGGGTCATTGCTATGGTAACCACACTACAGACTCTGGCGCTGATGTTTGAACAGTGTTTGACATAAACCAAGACTCTCCTGACTGCTGCTGGGAGGAATTTACATCAGAAGATCAAAAATCAGCCCTGATCACATCTGAGTTACGAGTGCTCATGTTTGGACAGGAACCAGGCTAAGTCTGATTGTGTTTGCTGTAGTTCTTGAAATGTGGTGGTTGAAGGTCAGATATGAGCGAGTCATGTTGTTTATGAGATGTGAGAACTCGCAGATTCAGGAGTATCGTGACGTCTGTCTGTTCTGCGCTCATCTCGACACAATGAGATCTTTAATAAGCTGAATCTCTCTGGGGTTCAGCAGTGCACTCTCTAGGGCTCTCGTCTCTCAAGAGCACTGATTTTGATTGTGTGTCTATGATTGTTTCATGCTTCGTTTGCTAATGGCAGCAGGTTAAAGGAGGCGTTCGGATGCCTGAATGCTTCATCTGTCCTACAGGAGCATCAGGTACGTCAGGAGTGCTCATGAAGACACACACTGACACTGACCATCATCTGGATTCAACACTCGAGTGTTAGTCCTGTGAGAGAGCCGTCAGTGGCTCAGAGAAGTGTGTGGAGCGTTTCTGTCAAACACTCACACATGGTGTCAATGTTTCAGAGTCGTTAGCTGAAGTTAAACAAGCCAGTGTTTGTATGCGGCTAGATTTATAGGTCAGATCTCTGATTTCATATGTGAGGTTATCAGCTCAAAGCGTGACGCTCCTCCGTGTCACTCTGCCTTTAGTCGACTCCAGAGCTGTTTTTAATTAGTTTTCGGGCCACTTTGACATCAGGCCTGACATTAGTAAGCTGTGCAGACAGAGAACACTTTGTCAGGCTGGACGTCCCATCCATCATCTAGTCTCTTATCGGTCTCAGAGCTCAGATCCTGAGGCGGTCAGCTCCTCTCCAGACCTGACACACTCTCACACTCTGAAATGCAGCACACACACAGACACTTGTGTCATTCAATGAATTTGAGTTTGTGTTTCACTTTGCATGCCTTCAGTAGCTATACAGAAAGTTACAATGGAATTTACCTCAGATCTCTGAGCTCAGTATGTATGAAGAAATATATTTAATGAAAAAAGGGTTTCAGTCACTCAGTATGTATTTTGGATCTCTCATTTGTCTTTGTTTATCAGCTGTTGAGTGTGAGACCGATGCTCTGGCCACACACTCTTCTGATTGGCTGTGATGTGTGATTGATTGGACTGAGAGATTGTTTGTTGCTGTAATCTTATCATGTTGGGTCTGTTATTCTAGTAAAAGTGAAGTTACCCCCCCCCCCCCCCCATTCATTGATCTCTCTTTAAAGGTCTGGTTCACTCGGAAATGCATCAGGATGTGATTTCATGGCTTTAATATATATATATATATATATATATATATATATATATATATATATATATATATATATATATATATATATATATATATATATATATATTATTATTTTTTTTTTTCAACAGTGTTTGTGCTTTTGAGCTTATATAATGGTAAAATGGAGCTTTTCTGTGCAGTTACATGTTTAGTTTAGTGTTTTGTTCTTGAGCTCCACGTTGTGTTTCTGCTCTTCTGTGACTATTCTCCCAGATGCCTGATAGCTGCTGTTTTATTTGATGATGGTGGCATTTTATTTGAGAATCTCAGTGTTGCTATAAAGCAAAGTTAGATGAACACATGACCTCTTCCAGGTACAGGAGAGTAGTTGACGTCCTCCGTCCTGACACTGATGGAGACTCACACAAGCCTGAACACATCTGCCTGTTAAAAACCAAACATCTGGATTCTTCTGCTTACATCACTGGAACGATGTCAACATCTGCGAAGAACAGTGAATGTGATGCAGCAATCAGTTATTTGTAATTTAATTATTGGTTACAGTGGGGTATCGGTGGCACTGGTCTGATTGAGTTGGTTCAGCAGCTGGACACGCACTGTTTGCTGTGGATTATGGGATGTACAGACTGATGAAGTGAAAGAGACCAGGTGACATGGTTTGAAGTCTTCAGTTCAAGTGGATTCTTACAAATGCTGTGCTCATGCCCAGGGGCGGAGGCAGACAATGTAAACATTCGGGGCTTAGCCCAAACCTAGGGGGGTCCAGGGGCAAACTCCCCCGGGGAGATTTCCCCCCCCCCCCATACGTCAGCTAAATGCACTATTTTGGATGCTGTTTGAGATAATAGAATGCCTAAAAATCTATACACTATCTGGGAAAAAAAAAATCACCCAGTAGACTAGAGCCTACAACCTATTTTGTATTTAATTGTTCTCCAGCTATAGTGAATCCAAAACACCAAAAATGTATTATGTAAAAATTTTATGTAATGAATGTAGAATATATTAAAGCTTTACTTTTTAAATTAAAGTATGGGGGGGGAAATAACTTTTCCACGATATTGATGCATCTGTACTAGAAATTGTAGTCATCAGGAGGAGGAAATATACTTTCTCATGTCTTTCTAATCTTCTTTATCGCTATATTTCTCAATTAGTCTCTTCTTATCCCACTAATGTGCCGAGATTAGCTGTAAAACATGCCCTGAGATAGTTTCGGTTTTACGTGTTTCGGTTTTACGAGTGAACCCCGCCCCCGCCCCCGCTCCCCAAATTATCCGACAAATCATCCGACAATTCATCCACCCATCTCTATTACCAACTAGGCTAATTTATCTTAATAACACCTAACGTTAACTCTCTAGATAGTCAGCAATACAGTCACGGATTCACAAACCTGTTACACTTGTCCGCGGTTCGTCTGACGCTGCTTCTGAATCTCTCTCTGGCCGGTGAGGTTTATTGTTAGTGTTCCGTATAAAAAACTTTGTTATGTCCATAACTTCAGCCGGTTAGCCGGTGAAAAACAGTAGCCCGCCAGTAACAATAGTAGTAACTATAGTAACAATAGCCCGCCAGCCCCTGATGACAACGACGAAGAAGATTTATATTCTTTATAGGCTTTTGACAAAACATTCGGGGCTTAAGCCCAATTAGCCACCCCCCCGCTCCGCCCCTGCACATGCCCATATGATAAGTTCTTGACCAGTGAATTATACTCTCTTAAATGAACTATAGTCTCGTGCTTCAGAGAGAGTCTTGTGTGAATGCTGAGAGCTGTGGCACATGCAGCTCTTTCTGGCTCATCCTGCTCTGATCAGAGACATGTGTCATGTGAAAAACATTTAGCTTATGGCTTTGGCTAGTTTAACGAGTTCCCATTGGCCCCAGTCTGGAGCAGCTGTTCCTCACCGCTGCTGGAGCACATTAGGGAAGAGAGACAATACGAATCACCAGAGGCATTTATTTCCACATAAGATGCATTTCCCTGTAGCTTCTGGGCAGATAAAGCATTCAGAGATGTTTAGGTAAAGAAACAACAGCACTATTGTGTGTACAAAACTAACACCGGAGTCTCATCATGTCCAGCGATTGCGGTGATAAGAGCTTGACCTTGGATACCTTCATTGAAATTCAGTTTCATTGGTTATAATATCAGCCGTCTCTCTCCAGAGAGCTCCACACAACTCCATTAACATTTAAATTAATTCAGATGTTCTTGAATTATTTTATTTCAGTTGTCGCACATATTAAACGCATCTCTGTAGAATGGCGTTCACATTGTGTTGGTGTTATATTAACACATCATAAATAATGCATCTTGCCTTTGGCTGCAGTCTGTGTGGAAACATGAAGCTAAAGACGCTTTGAGCTCCAGGCTTCACCTGACCTTCCTGGATCTTCTGAAACTCTGACCTCATGCCTGAAAGCAAAATGGTGCACTTTTGAAATGGAGTCCTATTTTATTTGATTCTGAACAATAAATGCATTATAAAGATCAATTCAGTACACACTGCAGTACGGCTCTGGTGATGAGCTGAGCTCGACCCAGCACTACATGACTGTAACTACTGAGTTATCGTTTCTTTTCTGTTTGACGTGTCCATCAGTAATGAAAGAGACTTCCTCATATGTGCTCACTGGAGTTAGCATGTTGTGCGTTTAGCATCTATGCATCTATTGTCCTGCCGTCAGTATGGTTTTCGTTGTCTTGTTATCGTAGCCTGTAGTCCATGCTGGAGCTGGTTTTGGGGTTATTAAGCGTCTGTGTGCTCATCGTTCTGCAGCCGGTGGTGTGTGTCTGTGGTTGATGTGGTTTGTCTGGGACGGGACACTTGCTGATGATGTAGAGCTCTGTCCGGCTGCAGACGGAGGATGACCCGCTAGCGCTGACCTCTCTAGCCTCCACTGCACACCTGCGAGAGCGCTAACCTAGTTTATCTGTGGCTGGCCTGCGGATCAGCCTGCGGTCTGCTGGAGGGAGGCATGGACATGTCTATTTGTCTTCTCTGTGGAGACGCATGGATGCGGGACAGATGCTGCTCTGCCACTGAAATCCCAAGTGATTGAAGAGCACTAGTTGGCCATTACTGCAAATCTGACAAATGAGTTAGTCTGCCCTTCTAAAGCAGCCTCCATTGATGGAAACAGCAGGATGATGCAGAAATCAGGCAGAATTACTCCAGTAATAGTCTGATTCTGCCTTTGAGTCTCCTCACGTCTGACAGATGCTCATGCCCTGATGATGACCCTCCTAACCAGCTTGAGCAGAACTTAGTGTTGAGCTAATTATGTTTTTGCTCTGTTGAATCACAATTATATCCTTTAGTTTTGGGAATGTCAGCGGTAGGAGAGAAGAGCTGCTGTGTTTTGTGTCACATGATCTTTGGTGTGTTTTTATTTAAATTTTTTGTTTGGTGTCCTCTTGTCTGCAAACAAGTCCTGTCTTTAGAGTCACAGATATTAGTGTGGTGGAGCGTGAAAGGATTGCCAGGATTTATCTGTGTTTTAGCTGTTTTCTCCAGCTCATTTATCAGAGGCTGTTATAATTACACATTTTATTTATCAGTGCAGTATTAGCTTGACATCTAATAAGCCTTAAACTATCATGCGCTGTCACCTCTTAACCGTGCGATTGCCTCATTTAATGACACTATATATGAGTTCCATAAAATACACACGAATGAGTGGAATCAGGGTCGGAAATGAACGGGGGTATGGGGCAAAAATGCCACCAAAATGAACAAGAATGACTGCCAAATTCAAGGTATGGGGGCAAAAAATGCCCCTGCACAATAAGCTTAGTCTGTTATGGGTGTTGTTATTATAATAAGCCATTTGATAAATGGTTTTTAATGTTTTGCCTCCATACAGGAGCTGTTTGTTAGGATGCAGTGGAAGTGATGTTGTCTGGTTGTGTGTATGAAGTGAGGATGTGTGTGTGAGCCAGTGTTGAGGTCAGTAATTGGCTCTGAAGACGCCTGTAATCTGATGTGTGGCTTTGTAAGATTGATTGTATGGTCTGTGTTGAATCCAGAGCGTTTGGGATCCTCATCTCAGTTAGTCTCTGTCTCCATTTTTCAGGGGTTATCTCACAATCCCGTTCAGTGGATTATTTATGTTCATTGTTTCCAGGGCCAGACAGTTTAGCTCATGCTGTTGGCAGTGGTTTCTCTTGTGTTTGAGGAGAACTAGGCCAGCGGTTCTCTGTCTGTGCTGATGTGGATGAGCAGGTATCGTGGTGTTTGGGTGGTGTCTCTGTCCCCTGACGGTGGGGCCCCTGCTGACTCGGCCCTCGGGCCCCTGGAGGGTTGCCTGCTTCCTGAATGATTCTGCTGCCGGACGGCTCTGTTCCCTGAGGTGACTCCGGATGACACACACAATGGCTCTGGAAATATGAGGCGGTTATTCCTGCGGGTCGCCTGCCGTTATGAGTACTGTGGGTTTTATTGTGAGATTGGGTCATGAAGGATTTCCCAGTCAGTTTGTGAGGATGGCCACTGCCTCATCGAGCAGCTGCGCAGCGGGAGCATCTACTGAGGACGGGTGGTGGAGGCAGGCCGTTTGCAGGATCACTAGCTGTACGTTTGGTCCGCAGTCGTCCATCCTCTCCCAATGTTACAGTGCTGACAGAAACCAGCAGTTCAAAGCCAAGCTAAAGCTCTCTTTACTGGGACCACAGTACGGATGATTTTTAAGTTATTTACTACAAATAACTTTAATATTAAGAGTCTAATAATTTGTCTCTCTTCAAGTTTACCTACAGAAGCTTAACAAATGAAACCGGAATCAAACGCTCACATGATCCCTTTCATTTGTTTGCTTTTATATAATAATATTGATTTGCAATTCCATGATCTGGCAACAAATGGGTATTTTTAGGCGTTTGTTTTTGGGCTATCTGAGGCTCAATATCACCGAAGACATGAGCTGATGGAGCACTAACAGATGTATCGACTTCCAGCAAATACCACTTCATTTGTGAAGATATCATGTCATCTTTTTTGCTATGATATTCTGTTTTCCATTATAGTTTTACTTGAATCCATTTTACTGGTTAAAATTTTAGTTATAATTTTTTGGTAAAACCATGTACCTGTGGTACGTGTAACACTGATTCCAGGTATCCTGAGATGATCATTATCATTTTTTTTTTTTACATTTCTTAAATCCAAACAAAACAGAGCAAAATTTCCATAAGCATTCAACCCCAATCCCAATGAAGACAAAAACGTTCATTTTCATTTTAATCTCATCAAGTTGCAGTTTTCATCTGCTCAAGCAGAATTTTAATGTCATCTTGTGCTTCAGTAAGCTAAAACTAGCTAACGTAAAAGTTGGTGACTCATTGATATTGCAAAAATAAAATCATGTACAGTGTAGGGCAAAAACACATAAACAAAGGTCTACATTTCTCTTCATATTAAACTGGTTAAATGTAGATTGATTTAATCGTGCCCTGTGATACATGAACAGTGTTGATCCGGTCAGATTTCGCATTAAAACAGTAGGTAGTAGGAGCTTCACTTCAGTGTGTACTACACTGACACACACATCATGCAGACTTCACCTTTCAGCTACAGACTCCAGTTCAAGTTGCCATTTGAAATGATTCACTCTTCAGCCCTGCTTTTGATTTCTTTTTTTCTTTTTTTGGGTTCTTCTTGAAGCTGCGTTCACATGATGAATAAGACTGAACTCAAGCTGCTGATTTGAGGAGCACGAGTGCTTTGGTTCGGAAAGTTTCTTCTGTACAGTACATCATCTCTTGATGACTTTACTTTACTTTAATATTTTGCTGTTGTCAGGCAGAATGAAGACTGTCAACCACCTTTTTTGTTTTTTGAGAGATAATGTGTAAGTACATTTATGACATATTAGATGCCAGTGTAACTTTACAATTCTTGTTTCAATTTAGATACAAGCAGTTAAACTACCAGCCTAACATGAAGACTAGATACAAATCACATCTGATAATCAGCTTCATCTTAAAGAGTTTTTATCAAAGTACAAGGAGTGTGAGTGACAAAACTACCTTTAAACTGATGTGAAGGTCACACATATAACACACTGAAGACCCTGCAGGGCACCTGACCTTTGAGTGTTTTCCAGATCTTACACCTCGCTGTGTTTATCAGACTGGGTTCAGCTCAGGTGCAGGCTTCAGATTGCCTCATTCTGTTGGTTTTTCATGGTAGTTCGTGTGGATGGGTGTAATGTGTGCTTCACTGAAACATGCAGCGGTCTGTCAGGCCAACACTGAATCAGATATGATCAGATATATCTCAGGGTTATTATAGGAGTGCTCACAGAGACTCGTGGAGTCCTCCGTTAGTGTAAAAGAGGAAAACACAAGCCCTGACTGAGAGCGTCTAGACCCGAGACAAAAAGCTTACTGCACAGACCCCAGATCAGACCCTTTCCTGATGTCTGATGGGAGAAAAAAGACTGGTTTCTGCACAATCTAAGATCATTTGGACATGGATGTTGATTCTGCTCAGTGTCTGCTCTCGCTGTGTCTGGATAAAAGCTCCTCCTTTAGACTGGGTCCAAATAATGGAAGAGAACATGATTCGTCTCTCAGATTCTCTTCAGACATGGAAGACCAACCCAGCTCTCCATTCATCATCCCTTTGGCATCGTTAAATCCCGCCCAAGGTTTCCCAGAATCCCCTGCGGCTGTGAGCTCATATTCTCACCAGGCCACACTCTTGACTGCTGAGACGTTCTCTGTTTCTGCGTTTGGTTGATGATGTTCTTTATCTTTGTCATTAGATTATGAAAACTGAATCCTGTACCTTCTTTCAGATAAATGGGCTTAGATTTCAGGATCCAGCTGTTTCCACTGTTCTGTGTTGTAGTCTCGATCAGTTTTTGTCTTTTTCTGAAGCTCTCTCTTCCCAGCCCAGTTGACTTTACTCCGTCCTTCAAACACACTGATGAACCGCTGGAAGAGCTGTGAAACTCAGTTCAAACTTCTTTAATCATGCTCTGAAGTAAGTAAGCCTCAGAGCAGCGCAGCGACTCGAGGAATGATTATTAGTGCGTGCTCGTGTGAGCTCGTGTGGGGCTCACGTCTGGCCCGTCCTCAGTGTAGTTTAGCTGCGTCTCACTCGCGGGGCTCAGATTAATACATGGAGGGAGCGGGGAGCATCTGGGGAGCTCTCAGCATTGTCACAGGCCTGTTGAACAGGTAACAAAGAGTAAAGTGGGTTACTCTCACCAGGGGCCTGTTAGCCCCGCGCTGTGATGAAGTACATAGTCCGTATGTATCGCTGGTGTAATTAATGACAGGCACACGCAGCCGCGTCGAGCAGCTTTCAGCTGAAGTAATTAAGAAGTTATTTACTGCAGGTGTCTAATCAGACCCTGATAATTCTGTGCTGTCCGCGTGACGAGAACTGAACCTCTACGATAGCAGAATAAACACTCGTCAGAATTCAACAAGGAGCAGAAAACACTTCCCATGTATTCTATTGTTGATGTCAGGGCTTGTGTGAATTAAACCTAACAGTCGTAGCACTGCGTCACTCTCTTGATGTCCAGTATTCAGGTTATGTCCTGTAGTAAAACCACTGAGGAGCTCTACAAGCTTTCTGAGGGCCTCACCGATCCTGATTCACACTTACACATGTGGAGATCTTAAATCAGAGCAGAAAGTCTTCAATTCATAAAGTCATGACACTAAATGCTGGGTACAGAGATATTCAAGCGTTAAGCTTATTTGTTGTTTGGAAAATGAATGTAAAATGTTGTGTTTCTAAACTCATTACAATACATTTAGAGACTATCATGTATTTTGTTCCATTTGATTTATTCCTTAGATTTTCTTTACTGAATTGAAAAGGTTTTAAATTGACCTTCATCAGACCTGCAGAATCCCTGGAGCTCCTGGTGATCGCACACATTTAAAGATGGAGTGATTGTTTCTGTGCTCATGTATCTATTGATTATGAAGTCACGCAGCACCTGCATCAATAAACCATGACACACTGATTGTTTTAGATCTGCTCAAATGTGCCTGTATCTCAGACGGGACACATCTCGCGCTGGCATGATGACCGAGGCGTTCTCCTGGAGGTGTGTAAGGCAGGAAGTGACTAGAATACCCAGAATGCAGGCTGGCCCATGTTGATGTCTGGGTTCTGTAGCAGGCGTGTGGTACTCTCCTCTGAGTGTGTTCTACGTAATTGTTGATAGAAGATCACAACACATTTTTAGTTTCAGTATTATTTGTTCTTGAGATATTAGTTTTTAAAATAGACAAAAAAAAAAAAAAAAAAGTTTTAGCTGTATGTAAAGTGAGCCACATTTGGTTCTGGACCACTGAAAAAATGAACAATTGACCAATCTACTACTCATGGAGCAACATTAAGATCTCCATTTGTCTGCGACTGAACCTTCGATGGCCTTTAAATTGAGGTTACCAGAAGGAAAGTTTAAGAACCAGAATCTAAAAGAATATTAAGATATCTTTAATATTTCTTTAAAAAAAAGTGCTCTTGCCATTTTTGAACTGTCAGCTTTGGCATATAATGAAACAAACACTGCTAAAGTCAACAGATTTTACTAAAAGACCTACAGTAGCAATCTCTGTTTAATTGTTATATAATTATGCTTTCTAAGGTCATTTTACTGTAAACTGGCTCAAACTCTCAGGTGAAAATTGTCATTTTGACCTCTTCTACAAAATAATGGATTACTCAGTAAATGCACATCTGTGACATTTAATATTTTTGTGGTTTTTATAACTATATTTTTCTTTCTAGAGAAAAATATGAACAAAATCAAATATTTTAGCTGGGGAAGTTTCTGAAATTTGGTTGATCTGACACTGAATGACCCTCTTCTAATTTTAAACAGAATAATTGTGATTATTCGTTTAACCACCATGCAGCATGACTAAAAGTAGACTTACGGTTCCAGACTCTGACCAGCTCCAGCTTTCAGCCGGTAATGAAGCTGCTCAGCCCTGATTGTAGCACAGCGGTGATGCTGCTGCTGTTCTCTAATGATGCTCTCTCTCCTCTGAGCTCCTGGACACTCCTGACCCCCGGCAGAGAGCCCCGTCTCTGAGTCTGTCTGAAGGAGCCTCGGCTCTCAATGGAGCTCGTTCAGCAAACCAACAGCAGCACAACGTCCTCCTGCCAGACGCTCATTGATCAGCTCTGAAGCACTTAGACAAAAGACTCTTTACTGCTGAGCCAGACTTCTGCAGGAGAGCAGCAGAAGCGGCTGAAGCGAGGCTTTGATGCTGTTTCTGTGTTCAATTCAATTCAAGTTTATTTGTATAGTGCTTTTTACGATACGAATCAATGCAAAGCAACTTAACAGAAAATTAAGTTTCTACAATATTTTGTAGTAGCTTAAAAGTGGTGACACTCCTTTTATGTGCATATGACAGGAATTTTCAGAAATTTTCAGGACTTTATTGATGAAGCAGGACAACCACCTAGAAGTGCATTACAATAGTCCAGTCTAGAGGTCATGAATGCATGAACTAGCTTTTCTGCATCAGAAACAGATAACATGTTTCGTAGCTTGGGAATGTTTCTAAGATGGAAGAATGCAGTTTTTGTAACACTGGAAATATGATTGCTGTCTAATATGACACCCAGATTTCTGACTGTAGAGGAAGTAACAGTACATCCGTCTAGCTGTAGTCTACAAGATTCTGTGTAGTGCTTTTCTGGTCCAATAAGTAATATCTCTGTCTTATCCGAATTTAATAGAAGAAAATTATTGGTCATCCAATCTTTTACATTTTTAACACACTCTGTTAGCTTAGATCATTTTAAAGTTTCATCTGGTCTTGTTGAGATATATAGCTGAGTATCATCAGCATAACAGTGGAAACTAACCCCGTATTTTCTAATAGTATTACATGTAAAATAATGTACATGTTATGCAACATGCATATTAAAAATAGAAGTGGACCTAGGACAGATCCTTGTGGCACTCCATATTTTACTGATGATAAATGAGATGGCTCCCCATTTAAATAAACAAAATGGTAGCGATCGGACAGGTAGGATCTAAACCATCTTAGAGCCTGCCCTTGAATACCTGTATAGTTTTGTAATCGATCTATGAGTATGTCATAATCTATGGTGTCGAACGCAGCACTAAGATCAAGTAAAACTAGAAATGAGATGCAGCCTTGATCTCACGCAAGAAACAAGTAATTTGTAATTTTAACAAGTGTAGTTTATGTGCTATATTGGGGCATGCAACCTGACTGAAATTGTTCATACAGATCTTTTTTTTTTTTGCAGGAAGGAGCTCAATTGAGCAGACACAACTTTTATTATTTTATTTTTATTTTTATTTTTTTGTGAATTAGTGAAGTTCACTAAACATCAAGACTTGCTTAAAGAGTTCTGCGTAATGAAAATGTGCGTATTGAATTGATTCAGTCATGTTCAAATGATCACTAAACATTCTCTCTGCTTGCATGATAAATATTATTTTAGATTTTAATAATTATTTTAGTTTAACACAGCATACTTTTTCAGTGATAACTATGAAAAAAATGTTGTGATTGTTACAGGCACAAATCCAAATACTGGCTGTTACAGTAAAATTTAAATATGTAATGTCATCATAGTTTTGACACTGATGTGTGTCATCTCATCTGTGTCATTGTCATTATTAATAATAATAATAATAATAATAATAAACCCTTCCTGGAGCAGATCACTGGCTGGTATGGCAGCGCTGCTTAAACTGTGAAGGTTTCCACTGTTTCCCCAGTGTGTGTGTGTGTGTGTGTGTGTGTGTCTGTGCGTGCGTGTGCGTATTTATATATTTATATAGATGGTTCTTCTAAATCTTCTCCTGATCCAGCGCCGGATGCTAATGCTCAGTGGTGTCACTATTTTGCACTGAGCTCTGAGCAGATTTGTATGGATTTATTTAGATTTGGTGTATAAGTACAGCAGTGTGGTGGGTCTGAGTGATGTGAGTGACTGGGATCTTCACTGATGATCAGAGGTTTTCCAACGCTCAGCAGACCGGTTTGTTTCATTTAGGAATCACAAGCCTACAATATCGTGTCTATCACATTTGCAGTCATGCTGATATTGTGTAATAACAGCACTCTTTCTCATGTGATGTTATAAATATTAAAATCTCTAGTTTGGAGGACATCAGCAGCAGGAGTCAGTGTAGAATCAGACTCGTGAAGCAATGCTTCAGCAGAACAGGTACACACTGAACTCAGCTGCTGGTCTTTTGGAAATGGCATCGCTTCTTAATTCTTGGGAAGTTAGACCTATGTGATCCCTGTGGTTTCCTCGACATGAAAACACATCTTCACTCATGCTGAATCACAGAAATGGATCATTATTAGCTGCTTTGACCAGAATGATTCAGTATGTTCTGATTCATCTAGAATACTCTGGAGTGACTCTCGGTCCAGTCCACTCTCTCTAGCTCCCACAGACTGTCTTCCCTCAATAGTGAATAATCTGAACATTAGGGTTTGATTCTCCTGGTCTTAATGATGTTTGCTGCTCTTCCAGTCCTCTGTTTCAAGGTGATGTTTGCAGCAGGATTATTGATCGTGACGGTAAGCGCTGGCTAAGACAAACACATCGACAGCATGTGAAACGACCTTGTCCACTGATATGGTACTTAAAGAAGTTATCATTTATTTAGTGCTACTCATTTATTCACGATGGTTTGTAAGTTAGTCGGACATCAAGAAGGCCACATTAAGAATGAGTTTGATCTGACCGGAACGAGTCCTGCATACGGTGCTGTTGAATGAGCTACATCAGACTCGATGCGTGGATCTGACGCTGCTGCTGGTTCCCGTCAGGTTTGAGCAGATCTCTGTTAGTCCTGTTTGAGCTCTCAGGTCTGTCGGCTCACCATGAGCTCCACTGAGTCCAGGAAGAGCTGTCAGAGTGTGTGTGTGTGTGTGAGACTGATGAGATCTACACTGGGGCGAGTCCAGCGAGGTTCAGACCGGGTGAAGTGCTTCTCGTGTTGGCTGTGTTTACTCATCATCTGGGCTCTTAGCAGTCAACGAGACACGCACGAGGAGTGATGGGCCTCAGCTTGCAAACACCTCCAGATGTTCTTCATCACACTGAGGAGAAGAGCTACATCTGCCAGTGTTTTACACATTTATAAATGTCTGACTGTCCTTCATCAGATCATGTGATCTTTATTCTTCACTAACGTTACTTTCCTTCATGATGTTTGACATCAGTGTTTTGGTGATTTTTAGTAAATGTATAAAGTCAGTTCTGCTCAGGGTCATATGTGGTTCACCCAGCAAATGAGGAACAGCTGTAGAAAATCACATTCACTATCTACACCATCCACTAACTAACCACAAACCATTCATCCTCAGGACTGCATCTAGTAGCTGTTCCAACCCAACAACCTTCTGTTCATCAAATATTTGCTTTGTTTGTGCATCCTTCTTTACAGCAAACAACACTTAACTTTATAATGTATTGTTCATGTCATAATATAATGAAATGCATAAGTTTATAAGTGTTACTGACATTCATTACTCCCAAATGCATACATCAGCACACACACACACACACACACACACTTGCTGTAATCTGAAAGAACGTGCTTCTTCTGAATATGAAATGAGCTCTTTTTCTCTGTATCGGGGCTTGTTAGTACAGATGAACTGCTGACCCGTGGTGTAGAGTTATATTATTATTAGCTTATGTAAAGCAATAGAAGGATGAAGGGAATATCCCCACTCAGGTAGTAATTAACCCTTACACGTGTCTAACATCTGCTGTTCAGAACACTGTTGAGCTCTGAAACTGGAACAGCTGTGTGTGTGTGACGTTCAGAAAGTCCACAGCAGTAAATGTGTGTATGTGTGTTGATCTTAGGGTTAAACAATCTCAGGCTGAAGTTCACAAACAGAGCTACACTGAAGCTACATGAATACAGCCAGCGTTAATGAAATTTGCTCTCAAATATTTACCGACTGGCCCATCAGAGCCCTCAGTTCACCTCTGCTGGAGATACCCCCCCCCCCCCCCACACACACACACACTCCCACACGTTTGTTCTGTACATACAACTGATATATGACTGCATCTGTCCAAAGAGAAGCTGCAGAACATTCTTTATCCATTATTTCTGTCAGTTTAGGGCATCTTGACCATTTCCACTTTTACAAACTTGACACTTTTGGAGGGCTGAAATATTTTTGGTGTTAAAGGGTTAGTTCACACGAGAATTAAAGTTTGTCCATCTTCTACTCACCCTCGAAGCATCCTAGGTGTATGTGACTTTCTTCTTTCAGACGAATGCAATCGGAGTTATATTAAATATTCTCTTGCTCTTCCAAGTCTTTCAGTGGGTGTTTGTTGTCAACAGTTCAGAAGACGTGAAATAAAGTGTGCGCATCTGTAATAAAACATCCCTCACGTGGCTCCGGGGGTGAATAAAGGACCCCTGTAGTGAATCCATACATTTTTGTAAAATAAATATCCAGATTTCGAATGTAATAAACGCTATTTTTTATCTGCTTACTGTGGGAGGTGGAAGAATGAAGATGAATGTGTCGCACGAGCCTCTGGGAAATGTAGGAGCAAAGAAAACTGTTTCCTTACTTTAGCAAAGGAAAGCAAGCTTCCTCTTGGCTTACTTTGAAATCCTCCAACATGTTTCTTTACAAATCCTTGTTTTGTTTCTAATTTGTGACCAGCGTGTTTTTTTCTCTCTCCACGCTCCAACTGCAACATCTGCCTGCACGTCTTCCGATTCCCAACAGTCAGCAGAAGTGAGAGCAAAAGGGTTTATTACATTTGAAATCTGGATCTTTATCTTACAAACACGCATGGATTGGTGGAGTCGCTCCACACCCTCGGATCTAATCGGTCAGACACCCTGACCTGTGCTGATGCTGGCGGATGTCTGTCCGGTGTCAGATGCCTGATTGTGTGTGCTGCAGAAGCCGGTCTGAAGAGCTGCGGACACACTTAATCATGATCCAGTGGCACTGTAATGCATCGGGACGTCTTGAACCATGATGTGTCTCCTGATGGGTGTCATATGGTGAATTGAGGGGGCACTGTCCCATGACTGTTGAAACTGTGATGGACCTTGGCCCTGCTAGAACAAAACTTGGAAGAACACACCTCCCTCCAGTTTCAATTACACGCCAGTATAGTGACCACTGAGTGCACACTTTCATCAGGACTCCTGGGTGTTTGTCCCGCCGCTGGCGTCCCATGGTGCAGTGGTGCAGAACATGCGCTGACAGGCAATCACACAGCTGAAGTTGGGTTTCTGTGGGGATGAGCGTCCTCCACAGGAACATGTAGTCATTAGAGCTGGAGGAAGATGGATGGACCGGTTCTGTCCCGGAGAAGTGTGTTGGAAGTGTGTTTGGTCTCGGTTTGAGCTTGTGTTCAGTGCTGTCAGTAACTAGTTTGTAGAAGTTTCTCTTTCCTTGTGGAGTGTGTGATTATGAGGATCTTTTAGATTCAGCCTGTCCTGGTCAGTACATGAAGATGACAGAGTCTTGGCCTCCTGCTGCATGTTGAATGTATGATCACAGGACTGTGCAGTAGTTTAGAAGACATCTTTTCATATTCATTATCTGTGTGTTAATGCAATTTTGTCTGTAGACTGGAAGTTTCTTTACCCAAGACAAATGTTTTGTATCTAAGCATACTTGGCAGTAAATCTCATTCTGATTCTAACGATGTCTTCTGATGCTTGACTTCCTCTCTTGCTCTCTTCTCAAGTCCCACCAGTTTCTCTGCTAGCGTGACTGTGTGTTAGTGGGTTGACTTTCCAGATTTAGCTTCAGTTTGTGGTCTTCTCTCTCATCATGATCTCTCTCGAGCTGTGTGAACATGCTCCTGGTCTTCTGGTGAACTGGCTGCTGTCGTTGTCTGTTGAAACCACAGATCTGTAACACTGCAGCTCCAGTGCTTCAGCTTCACCCACACACACCATCGGCTGCTCCCATTGGCTGGCCAGCCGCTGATGTCACCGCCAGCACTGTTTACACATGAGAACAATCAGAGAGGGTTGTGTTGAATGGGCCGCTCGTCTAACAGCAGGCTGACTGTGGATGTCCGTCTCTGCCAGGTGGTCCTCGAGTGTCTCTGCAGGTGAAGGGATGGGCGCTGCCCGCGTGCCACCTGCTCTGCCCACTCCAAAGCCTCTCCAAACACAACTGATCCTCCTGTATGTTCAGATCACTTGTTCTCTCTTGTTCTCTCCTATCACATATTTCCCCCTCACTGTTGAGACCTGAGAGCTCTTGTGGGAACACCATTCGTCTGACTGAACCGCTTGTGTCTTCTGTTTCACTGCCAGTCACTAAGTGCCATATAACATGCTTTATTTCTTTTGTTTGTTTGAACTATTTTATCATTTAATTTTATTGGATAGATAAGAAAGAAAAGGAAGTCGACAGGCAGAAAAGCATTGCAAAATGTAAGCAGTGAATGGTGATGTGTGAGAATCAGTGTGATTCTGTAAGACGCTTGCGGCTAACTGCTCTGAAACCAGTGACAGTGATGTTTACAGGGGTTAAAGGTGAAAACACCACCAAAATGAATAAAAACACCCCCAAAATTTGAAAGATGGAGGCAAAAAATGCCTCTGAATGAGTTTATTTTTGATGTTAATGACACAATCAAGAGTGGTTGTTTACTGAATATCTGTATTATTGCAAATGTAATATTACAACATATTTACAGTATATTTTAGAAAAAAAAAGCTATCTGCTTTTGCTCTTTTGACTACTTTGTAGTTTCATTACTAAATATTTCAGTGTTTTTGATAGAGCTGCATGATTTTTCACACAGAGCAGCATTTACTACACAGAGCCGTGGTTCACTGACAAGCTGCTAAAAAAATGACAACATATGATTGTTTCTGTTCAGCTTGTCAGAGAACAACGGCTCTGTGTAGTAATTGCTGCTCCGTTTGAAAGCGCACAGATGACGGAGATTTACTACTAATCACAGAACCAGCTTTACTGACAAGATGTGCGTTATCGCCTGTGATTTATATTGAGCTAGTCCTAGTTTTTGAATTAATCAGTTGAGTGAATGATTCAATGACTCATTCATAAAGACAATGATTTGTCGCTACCTAGTTTCAGATAAGAAAAAAATAATCCTGTAATATTTCTACATTTTATATTTCATAACATTATTTATGCACTCGCAGTTCATTCATTCCACCTCTGAGCTGGATTTTGATCAGTAACAGCTTATAGTTTTATAATTTAATGTTAATTATAAATCAAATAATCACATAAATATCAAGTCAAGTCACCTTTATTTCAATAGCACTTTATAAGAGAGAGCTTGTTTCAAAGCAGCCTCATAGTGATAAACAGGGAAATAACAGAATCAGTGTTGCGAACTTCATCAAATATGAGACAAATCCAAAAGCTATTGTAAAGCAGCTGTAGCAAGACAGTAGTGTCATTATTCAGCTCCAGTCAGCTCAGTGTTGATTCAGTTCATTAACTGTGAAGTTCATCAGTTTAAATCAGTTCAAGCTCTTCTCTACTCCAGTGTCATCCTGTAGCTGTGACGTGATGTAAACCCAGGGAAGGTGCTGAGGTGACGTGTGTGAGACACATGGCAGCGCTCTCTTCCTTTGTCCTCCAGCAGGGGTCAGCAGTGGCTCAGACTTCTCTCTCTCATCAGGACACACTTCTGCTCTGTGAACTCACATCTCTTCACCTCTTTTCTCAGTTCTGCGGCTCATCTGCATGTCGTCTCTCTCTTACTTGCCATTCTTTATTTTTGTTCCTCGTGTTTGCAAGGTTGGCTCTCTATCTTTATATCATGTTCAGTAGAACATTAAACAAAACAATTAAATCAGTTATGTACAGACGTGTGTGTGTGTGTGTGCATGTCCGCGCATGCGTGTGTGTGCGTGTGTGTCTGTGTGTGTGTGTGTGTGTGTATAATGACATGGGTATGACACAGGTATTACAAGGAGAGGATGACTTATGAGGACATAACCCATGTCCCCATTTTTCAAAACACTTATAAATCATACAGAATGAGTTTTTTTGGGAAAGTAAAAATGCACAAAGTTTCCTGTGAGGGTTAGGGTTAGGTGTAGGGTTGGTGAAGGGACATAGAATATACAGTTTCTACAGAATAAAAACCATTACACCTATGGGATGAACACACTTTACACAAAAACAAACGTGTGAGTGTGTGTGTGTGTGTGTGTGTGTGTGTGTGTGTGCGCGCATGTGCGCACGCGTGTGTGTGTGTGTGTGTGTGTGTGGTTCTCTCTCACTCGGAGTAGCTTGCGTCACGGTGAAACGCTGTGAGTTGATTGGAAGCGGATGATGTAAGCATGTGTTGTAGCGCTGCTCATCATGGATGTGTGAACTGGATCTTCAGCGTTTAGACACACTCACACACACACACACACACACACACACACACTGGAGCGCACCAGTCTCTCACTGGAAGGTGGTGTGATCAGTGATTAGACGCTGTGTGGCCTGTCTGATCAGAAGTTTAGTTTACTGTCATCATTTCCTCACTCTCATGTCGATGTTTGACTAAAAGCACACAAGGTTTGAGTTTGTGCCACTAGAAAAGAATTCACATTGGTTCTGCAAGTGTGCAGCTTTGACATTCTGCTCTGCTTCTCCTTTCTCGTTCACTGAACAGAGATGTTCATACAGGTGTGAAGCGACAGATGAAGAGTAAATTAAGAAAGCTTACATTTATCCACGATCTTCTCCTTCATATCTCCATTTGTGCATATGATCTTACAGATGATTTCAACTAAATAATGACTAATAATAATAATAATAATAATAATAATAGCAATAATAAACGTTAGGCTTCTCAGATGGTAGTCTTGGTTTGCAGTCAAAGATAGCTGGAAGTTAGTTAATGTAGCTGAAGTTGGAGCTTCATTAACATGACAGAGGTCTGCATGAGTATATTTGTTTAGTTGAAAAACACACTGTACACACACACACACACAAATAGAGAGTTTAATGCAAATGTGTGTTAATGAGATCCATACGTAGGGCAGCAGTTCAGACACTTCACACACACACACACACACACACACACCCGTGTTCATGTTTAATGCTGCTTTAGAGGGAAGGTTTGACAAGAGCCGTGACTGAATGGAAATATTCACTAATTGATTTGTGGTTTCTGGTTGTTTAGCTGGTTGATCCTCGTGTGTCCTTCACAGATCGGCTCGATCTTTAGTTTGTTTATCTGTGTGGTTTGTGTTCTGAGATCCTGTTTGACAAACGTGTGTGTGCCCTGATTGTTAATATGTGTTTGACTTTATAATCCTGAACTGAAGGAGAGAGAGACGGCAGGAGGATGGAGGACAGTGAGAGAGAGAGAGAGAGAGAGAGAGAGAGAGAGAGAGAGGGATGTTGTTTGATGTATGCAGTACAGATGGCGTTTCTCCTCAGAACGCAGCTTTACTCTTCCTCTGTAGAGTGTTTATTTCATCTATGGGCCTTACAGGAGCCGAGCTGGACTCTGTGAGAGAACAGGACCACCGCTGCCTGTACCTGTCCACACACACACACACACACGCACGCACACACACACACACGCACACATGGATCAGACCGGCCCCCACACACCGTTAGATTCTGATAGACACAAGTGATAGAAACCTGCAGAGCTCATTCTCTCAGCACTAACTCTCCCTCGTGAATCCTGAATCTGAGTTGGACTCTGTTGAGTCTGTATTCATGATTAAGATGATGATGATGATGATGAAGCAGGAATTACAGCAGGCTCAGCTCTAGGATTGCATGACACTATTATGTAGAAGTGTTTGGTTAAACTTGATTCCATTCATCATTGATAAGTTGTTGATTTTTTTTTTTCATGCAAATTCATAATGATTCATTTAGAATCCTAATGAAATTATACTAATGAATTTAAGATATTTTTTAAAACTTGTTTTTTTGCACCAAAAGTGATTTGAAAGGCCATAAGATCTGTTCTGTCTAATAGTATATGTGAGGCAGTATATTTGACCGTTGTACATCTGGCAGAGTTCAGACATGAGGCGATCAGATGTGTTTAGAAGACTCACAAATCTGCTCAAATAAAGTTTCAGCTAGAGTCACAGAAAGAATCAAACTGTCCTTTAACTCAATGTCACGTTTCACACATTCTTTACTACACAAACCCCTCGGTGACTCATGAACACACTCCACAGAGGTGTGTGTGTGTGTGTGTGATCCAGAAGCCCTCGTCCAGCGCTGGCAGCACCGGGGCTTTGATTTCATCTCCTCGTGGCTTTGTGAATACTCAGCCCTGAAGACCCGATGTGTTTCACTTTTCATGATGGCTTCATCAGAAAACCTCCCCGAGTCCTCCAGTAAGAAACAGCTCTGTGTGTGTGTGTGTGTGTGTGCGCTGAGGGTCCTGGGTGACATTGATGTGTGACAGCTGATGTTCACTGCTGTCTCTAGTGATTCTCTGGACGCCGGTGACACCCACATCACTGGACATTCATACGTATTTCACCGCAGTATTAACCATAACTCAAGGCTTTCATGTGGCCATAGCACTTTTCTTTAAACCATCCAGAGCGGCTTGTTGTGTTGAGGTTCTGAAATAGAAAACATGGAGTTGTAAATGTTTGAAATGAGGAACTAGACGCTCGCCGTGTTTATCAGTGTCAATGGTCATGATTATTCATCACCCTCATTACTGATCTAGGACTCTGGAGAAGGTGATTCACAGGCTAAAATAGCTGTAATGTACCATATTTTTCTGACTATAAGTCACACCTGAGTATAAGTCGCATCAGTCCAAAAATACGTCATGATGAGGAAAACAACATATATAAGTCGCACTGGGCTATAAGTCGCATTTATTTAGAGCCAAGAGTTCACATTACCATCTCCAGCCGCGAGAGGGCGCTCTATGTCTTCAGTGTAGACTACAGGAGCACTGAGCAGCATAGAGCGCCCTCTAGCGGCTGGAGACGGTAATGTTTCTATTGGTTCATTTCTCTTGGTTCATGTCAAATTAATTTTGATAAATAAGTCGCACATGACTATAAGTCGCAGGACCAGCCAAACTATGAAAAAAAGTGTTACTTATAGTCCAGAAAATATGGTAAGTACAAAGAAAGCAGTGAATAGGTTTTTGTAGGGGAATTCACTTTGTTATATGAGGTAAACGCTAAAGACTAACACAGGAGTGTCCAATTCAAATGCCATTTACTGAAGCAATTATTTCACCATTGATATAAGATCCTTTGGCATCTGTAGTGGATGAAGACAAAGTGTGACTTCTCTTCAGAAGAAGGGCATCTGAGGTGCTCGTGTTCTCTTCAGTACGTGTCCTTCTGTCTATAACAGTGAATAGTGCTGGATATCATAGAGACATCAGACTTCATTTCAACCACTTCATTTAAGATGCTTCTGAATATTGTCATTTAGAAGTCTTACAGACTCTGTGAAATCAACCTCAGAGCTTTGTGTTAAAGGAGCTATGTGGAGGTTTTTACTTAAAAAATCTTTAAGATAGAGTTTTCACTTGTACATGTATGATGTTAAAAAAAGAATGACACCTGGACTGTCCACCACGGTTGCCTCTATCAGCCTGTAGGCTCAATTGTGTGTGGAGGAGTCGGGCACGAAATTGGAGTGAAAATTCACAAAATGTGACGTCATACGCGTTCTCATCTACTTGGGCTTACAACCATACGACACGCCAGCCATTATAGTAAGCAGCGGCAATAGTGTTTTCAGATGGACTCTGTGGCTGGAAAGAAGCGACCAGCCTCCGGCAGCACAGTTCAGACACCCACGGACACTCCTCGTAAATAAAAAAAATAATCCAAAAAAACGTATCTAGTGTGGCAAAAAGAGAGAGCGACCGGTGTCGGGCAAAGTCAAGAGTCAACATTGGAGCGGCATTTGATTCTTGGCGGGAGCTCCCAACAGATCCTTTTCTTACCTCAAACGTGCTGATGAATCTCGGTGAGCTGTCAGTGGTTGATGTGGTCGTGATGGTACGAGCGTGTGCACTGAGAACGAGCATGAGACTGGCTGCAGTTCCTCTAACGGCCACTGGTGTCAGCAACGGTTAGAAATTCCAGAACCTACTTTAATGTCTAAACTTTATATGATAGAGTACTGCTACATAATGATAACATTCATTTCAGCACATGTACACATTTTTAACTTATTTAAAATGTAAATTTAAATCTGTACAAATATAATGATCATGATTTGTCTTAGACTAGAATTTTAGTCCAGTCTGATGTTCTTTTGAATTAGACTGTCCCTCATCCTAAAATCACTTAAAACTGACTTACACCGACTAGTTCAGTGCTGTGAAACAGTGCCACTGGATATTTAAGAAGAAAGTGTGAGCGGGTCATAAGTGTGCTCGCACCATGCGTGTCCTCGTTCCTCAGACCTGTGTCTGTGTTTAGCTCTGTCCTCTGTGGGTCAGCCATTACAGCGACAGGGCTCTAACAGAAATGAAAAGAGAGATTTGTGTGGTGTGAAGCTAAATTAAACTTTCCATTCATTGGGAGAGCAGCTTCTGTCCTGAGGCTGTTTTTCACAGAGCTCAAACACACAACCTGTGATGAAAAAACACCTCAAAGACATGAGTACTCTGAATGAAAAGGGAAAAATTTATTAAAAATTCTCAGAGAGAGGCGAGCAGGACCTGGCCTTGGTGTAGACAAAAGCACACTTTAACTGCAGTGTTTACTCCATCTGATGCTTGGTAAATGCAGTCGCACAAAAGCACAGGTCACTGTCTGATGGAAATGCCAGTGAATCTGTCTTTGGGTTTGAAGGCATTAAGTGGAAACAAATCAGTCCTCTCAGGCCTGAAGAGACCAGTATCACTGTTGATGCTGTGACTGTGTCTTTTCCTCACAAGGTTTGTAAACTCACAGATGTCTCTGCTCGGATGATCATGAGCGTTAGATTTCACACATTCTCTGACCTCAGTGCAGGAGGACACCTGATTGGATGTGAACCGCATGACCGGTGACTTTCAGTGAGTAAGAGGACCAAACATAAGTAGCTTTCTGTTGATTTATCTGATATGGACAAGGATGGATGACCTGACGGATGATTCTACATCATCTTCACCTGCTGTCCACAGCATTGACTGGACGACATCCAGACGACAGTCACCCTGCAGAGATCAGGAAGAGACATTAAATGCCCCTCATTAGGTCGACTGTAAGATTCTAGTCAGATATTAAATATAAGGGCAGTACAAGAGTAACTTCATATCATACAAACCCTCTTGACTCTGTGCTGAGGGGGACGAGACGTGTCCCTAAAGCTCCTGCAGGGCCATATGGAGGTGATGACCGAGGCTACAGCGGTCAGACAGGCTTTATGTGTTTATTTAGCACTTTGCACCTTTCGTGAAGGCGTCTGAGAGGCTCCGGCTGATGATGAGGGGCATTATACCCAGCTAAAGCAGCTTGGGTTCTGGAGCGGTTCCCGAGAGCGGGCCGGGGCATGTCCTCGATGTCGTCTTCAGGGAGTGTTGGGAACAGGAGCTCTCTGACATTTCATCTTCTCTCCAGCTGCAGTAAATGTCACTTCATGTCTGGAGAAAGATGTTCGCTTGACTGGGTCGCCTCTCGCCACACTTGTCAACTCGCTGAGACCGGCCGCCTTTGATTGGGAGACGAGGCTGTGCTCGAGCGCTGGACCTCAACTGTCCTCTTAATGTGGCCTGAAACCACTGCGGCACGCTGTCATTCTCTTGGAAAGTGTGTTAATGTTGTGTTCATGTACACAGGCTTCTGCTCTGGTTACTGTGCTAAAAGCCCCGGTCAGCAGACATCAGGACAGAGACCGGTTAGAATGATGCATGTGATGCTGAAAGCTTTTGCTCGGGTCCTGATGGAGCTGGTTAACCGTGATCTTGTGCGGTCACACAGGTGCATGCACACGTTTGATGAGCATGAGCGGATGTGTGTGTCATGGCTGCGGTTTCAGATGACTTCAGCAAGATGTTAATAATCGATGCCAAAGACTGTAGTGTTCACTTAGAGAGACTTTCACTTCACATCAAGTCAGGTGCAGTCTGGATGGCGTTGTCTTACCTGGAGAGATCATCAGTCCATCACGCAGTGTTCCTGACTCAGTGTTTTTGCTCTTCTGATGGTGAGATCTACACTCGCTGAAGCAAAGTGGTCATTAATATCCCGCTGAGCGAGGGGTTCCCGACATGGATCTGTCACAAAGCCCACCGCGCTCACGACTTGCACCAGGGACCCCATTCCACCGTTAATCCCTTTGCCAACTTTAATTTAACTGGCTATTCATCCTGTTTAAACAGCCCTTTCCCATCATGCAGTATTTATGGCCAACAGTAGCTGTAGAGACGTGGAACGAGGGATCAAGTCAGCCGTAGATAGGAGGTATTGACAGGTGGAGAGTGGCTCAGACGCGGGGCTGATTGAAGCTGTGGGGGTCCTGCAGACGGGCTTTTAGTGGGGCATCAGAGCCACGAGGAGACCACCTCCAGACAATCTCCCGTCAGCGAGGTTTCACAGACCTGTCTGCCATCTTCATGCTCCAACACCTTCCATTTAAACCTATTTGCGAGTACACTGAGGAGAAAACAACTCAAATGTGTGTGTGTGTGTGTGTGTGTGTGGAGAGAGGTCATGTGTGTGTGCCCCCGATCAATAATTTAGCAGAGCGACATATTTTTCACATTTTCAAGTGCTCCCCTGGTGTTTTTGATGGCTGGGAGAACAGCCGAATAGTGACAAGACACAGAGTTTAGAATTAGTGATAAAACCTGAGGGCTGTCTGCAGAGATGAGAGTAAAAACTGTGATGACAACGATATCAAGAGCTCACACAAAAGACAAAAGAGACGAGAAAACACCAATGCTGAAGTTCACATGCACTCTCTGAAGCAGCATAGAAAGAGCAGGTAAAACCAAACGAGGTCAAAGTGCATAATATGTGTAAATGTCATAAAGGTAACTGACTAACTGATGAAGTGATTGAAGAACCTCTCCATGGAGAAACCTTCAGGAGCAGAGAACGAGACAAGATATCAACCGAATTAAACTGCAGGAGTGAGGTCAGCGCTGTTATCTCTCATTAGAGGGGTGTGGAGGCTTCTGGGTAGGGACGAGCTCTTTGACTGCCGATATTAAACATTAACACACCAATGACTTTAATCAGTGCTCATTTGCATATGTAGTCTCTTCTCATTGTCAAAGGATTCACACACACTGGTAAATGCTGGCCCTCAGACATGGTCAGACCTACTTATGAAGATCCTCTCGCCCTCTAGCCTCTCGTCTGGCCCCTGTCGCTCTCTTCATCTGGGTGAGAAGACTGTAAACCACCATCCACAAGAGATTTGGTGAAATGTAAGTGCTTAGGAGTCAAATTACACAGCAGTCTTTATGATTACAGGGGGAAAAATACTTCGGTCCATTGTTAGATGCTAGTTTAATGATGCTATAGCATGAAATGGCGTATGTAGAAATTTATGTAAGCCAATATATATAAAAAATAAAAAAGAGCTTAAAATTATTACATACAGGCTAACATTTTGTCATAACAGGAGCATAGCCATCATTTTAGAAGTGACAGAAATGTCAAATATAATTATTTTATGTATGTATGTATCATTGTTTTATTTAATTTTTAAATTATTTTTTTTTATTTTGAATTTGTATTCTTTATTTATTTTTTTCTAATGGCAATTTTATGATTTTTTTTTATATGCTACAAACAATAATTGAAATTTTCTGCAGATAATTCAGTAGAAAATATACTTTATAGCATCTGTACTGTAATAAATAGGTCATTCATAAATGTTATTTGTGTTTCTTTTCTCTATGTTTCATCAGTTCATTCTGCTTTTTATACAGATTTCAATTCATTTCAATTCAAGTTTATTTGTATAGTGCTTTTTATGATACAAATCATTGCAAAGCAACTTTACAGAAAATTTAGCTTCTACAATATTTAGTAGTAGCTTATCAGCTGTGACTGTCAGTTTATGTGTGTATGACAGAAATGTACAGAAAAATCAATTAAAGACAAACAGACGATGAACATTATTAACAGCAATTATTATATGATGCAGTCACACTTGTATCAATAATTGTTCGTTCTGTTTGTGGATTCAGGGTTAGCATCATCTGAGGTCCTCTGAGGGTCAGCATCATCTCTTCTCAGGTGTTCTGGATCCAGATTGGAGCTTGTGTAAATCCTAGTTACCACGGGATGAAGATCCAGCAGAAACAGAGAAACACAGAGAGACATCATTAGCATAGCTGCTGATCCAACCTAGTAAAATTAAGTCTTGGGGAAGTCGTTGCCTAGTGTTTGACTCCTAACCCTAGGGTAGTGGGTTCGAGTCCCGGGCTGGCAATACCCTGACTGAGGTGCCCTTGAGCAAGACACTGAACCCCCAACTGCTCCCCGGGCACCGCAGCATTAATGATGACCACTGTTCCGGGTGTGTGCTCATGGTGTGTGTGTGTGTGTGTGTGTGTGTGTGTGTGTGTGTGTTCACTGTTGTGTGTGTGCACTCTGGATGGGTTAAATGCGGAGCACAAATTCTGAGTATGGGTCACTATACTTGGCTGAATGTCACGTCACATCAACTACACTCACAATTTAAGAGATGCATTATTCGAATGCTTGGCGAAAGAGATGTGTTTTTAATCTAGATTTAAACAGAGAGAGTGTGTCTGAACCCCGAACATTATCAGGAAGGCTATTCTAGAGTTTGGGAGCCAAATGTGAGAAAGCTCTACCTCCTTTAGTGAACTTTGCTATCCTAGGAACTACCAAAAGTCACTTCTCTTTCAGTGTAAAAAAATTCTTTATCTTATTTTCATAAAATAAAATGCTATAGTATTTAACTTTTCCTCTTCATCAGGGATTGATGACTCTGAAAGTAAGCGCTTCCCATGTCCTTTTGTTAAAGCAACGAACAATACTTCATGCATCTGATTATCAGATAAACCTTGCGCTCTTATTTCGAGGTTGTTGTTAATGCTGTGGTTATTTTAACAGTTTCCTTTTGTACATTTGGTTCAACAACATTGTTAAAAAACATTTATAATTCAGTGCAACTGTGCGTATGCTTTAGACCGTTAACATTTCTGCTCCGTCCATGCAATACATACCTTTGACTGCACTTCACTCTAGTATTACTGGCCACGAGTCCTAAAAGAGATCACACATCGACGAACGGTGGGCGAGCGAAAACCTGTGACAGTCACAGACGATAAACAGTGGAGCGTGTGAAGGAGAGATGTGAGGGCATGAACACAGTCTCTATTCATTCGTGCTTGTAGTATTTTTAATATATATTTTGAAAGCATTTAAGAGCTATATAAATCGTGATTCATTTGATTCTTAGCATTTCATATTGATTACTGTCCGAATAGTTCAGATGATTCACAATTCAAAAATCATGTTTCAAGACTGAATTTCCTCAATAGCATTGATTATATAAGTATCGAAAATAGGAACCAAAAGACAAGACATTTCTCAATACTCGATGGTAAATTCAGGTACAGCATCATGGTAAACTTGATAACCTGGGGGGTATTCCAGAAAGCAGGTTATGTGACATACCCGGGTATGTTTAAGAGTAAGTAAGCGGATAACCTCAAATTTCAGTTCCAAAAACGGAAGTAACTTTCAGGGTATGTTAGTAGTCATAGCAACTCACTCTCTGAACGTAACCTGCTCCAGAGCAGCTTCTGTTTCAGGGTTAGTTCACTTCAGCGAGCCTTCAGTGGGCATGACAGATAGCGCAAAACATTATATAATATTACAATATGTAATGTAGCCTATTTTATATATATATATATATATATATATATATATATATATATATATATATATATATATATATATATATATGATATGTTAATGAGGAAGTAATAAGTAATAAGTAATAAATAAGGTATATATTATTCTAATATGATTATTTCTTTTATTGGCATATATAAGAGTTATCTATAAATTATGTATTAAGAGGTATGCATAAATTATAAAACAATATGACAAGGTAATGTTTAACTTATATATATTTATATATTTTATTTGTTTTATTTACATGTAATATCTCACACATGGAGTGGTATTTTCTATAATGTCTAAATTCTAAATCAAAATACATATCTGATATGACAATGTATAATTAACATAAAACAAACAATATAATTCACATTCTCAAGGATTAAAGATTAAATGTAAATAAAAATAAAAATGATTGCACATCCATCAATTAGGTGGCGATATGCACTAAGCTTGTAAACAACTAATGAACAAAAGAAGAAGAAAGAAACAGCTTGGTGCGCTTTTTCTTAGCGTCCGTTTCTATAGTGACTCGTCGATTCGTTGCTCTGTTGAGAATGTCTTGAGTCTTAACCAGGAACATACTCTGAGTTGAATGAACCTACTCCCGGACGCGTTTTTGGAACCACATACCTCGAGTAAGCAAGGTTTGGGGTAAATCAACCGAGAGTTCAGGGTTTAGTTCACGGTAAGTTAACCCTGCTTTCTGGAATACACCCCTGCCCTACTCATAAGCTCACTATTTACCGTCTCCACTTCCTGCTTCAGGGACTGATCTCCTAAACTAAGCTAATAGTAGATCCAAATAAAAGAATCACTGAAATATAAAATATTTACCTGCATACCTAGGGATCAATGTCATAGAACTGTGAACATGTGAATGTTTTGTTAAACTACAGACATATTAAAGCTCAGGGAGACGTCAAATACATTTTTGAGCTCAAAGTGGACAGAGGAGTCTGGGAATCCCTGGAAAAATGGAATGGTTGAACATCTTAATTGGTGTAAATAATGCGAATGTGGTTGATTAGTGCCACTGGAATCATTAAAGATCTTTTGGATCTGTGCTGTTGACCAAACAAAAGCACTATCAACATGATCAGAGTGCATTAAGGTGTGTGGTGACCTTTGCAAGAACAATCTGTTCGTGACACTTTTGTAGTTAGTTTACCATGTGTGGATTCCTAAATATAAAGTGAAGGGTTTTAGGCAAACGTTCTTGTTCAAAATAGAACAGCTGAAGATTTTTTTGGCAAGCGAGAGTTGAACTAATCAATTTCTGATTCCTTGAGCATCACATACTTTCAGCAGAACAGTTGTTGTTCTAAATTAGATTTTTATTTATAGCCATTAAGCTCTGCTGTAATTAGTATGACATCACTTACAGCTGCAAATCTGAGATTAGCTGAACTCCAGAAATCCCATCCCACAAGTGAACGAAGCTCAGCCTTCGAGATTGCGGTTTGGTTTCCATGCGTGTGTGATGCGTGTTGTAAAATGCATGTGGAGTGTGTTGGAGAAAGGGTCATGTACAGCCTTTATTTTTTATTATTTTGTATTGTTCTGAGGTCCACTTATAATGTCATCATGATTTTACATAAACAACATAATATTTTAGCAGTAATAGGATATTTTCTGTGTTGTTTTGATCTGCCCATCAGAACGCTCTGTTTGAATATGTGTGCTGGACTGTATCCTGAAGTAAACACCCACTGTTGTGATTGGCTAACAGTTGTGTGTGATTGACAGCTGATATCCCTCACAGATGGACACTGCTGGGATTTCGGTAAAAAAAAATGCATAAATACTCAGTTCAAACCATCTGTAATAACAGACAGAGCAATAGTGAGCACATAATAAAAACAGTTCCTCACACTTGTGTTGCGACATTACTGTCAGATCCAATATAGTCACACCTCATCATCTTTGAGTTTTAATCTTTCTGAAAATCCTGTCTTGAATTATGTCTTGGTAGTAAACGAATCTGCAGTAAAATGAAGTGAACAAAGGACTGAGTTCTTATGACGCCAGCAGGATCTTCCTTAAATAAAGTTCATCCATTCTTTCCTAATGTTGGGATCAGACAGAAGGAGATGCAAATAATGAGATGTATCACAACTTGTCTATGAACTAGCGCCTTGTTTACTTCAGAGCATCTTTATCGCTTGGTGTCCGTGTGGACCTGCATTTACCTTTTGCATTATTTACACTACGTGCAGAATTGGTGGGTGGGGCTAAACCGGCAGTGATGTAGCCATGGTGGGTGGGGCTTAACTGGCAGTGCTGTTTATTTGGTGGGTGGGGCTAAACAGGCAGTGATGTAGAAGCAGGCATTGATTTTCTTCTGTGGAGGCACGGTTTAGCCACAGTTCTGAAACATACAGGAAGTTTTAATAGTGCAATGATCTCTTATTTGCAGTGATGGGCAAATGAAGCCTCTTGAAGCACTGAAGCCTATCTCTGACTGTTTCAAGAAAAAATTCAAAAGCTTTGAGAGTGTCGAAAACCATCTGGTGGTTAGTAAAAAATAAAGTAGCCAAAACCTGTGAAAGACTCTGTGACATATTCCACAGATCAATTCAAGTTATGTGCACAAATAAAAGCCTAACTGTGTGTGTGTTTGTTTGTGTTGAATTTCGATCTCCGTTAAATGTAATCAGTTAATCTGTGCAATTTAATACCAGTACGAATATCAATATGATGTAATAGAAGAATAACGTACAAATATGAATTGCATATGACAAATATTAAATTTTCCTGAAATAATTTATATTCTTCATATTATTTGTATGACTGCGTATCTAAAATGTACCTGAATAAGTCAAAGTTAAAAATAATTTGTAAAGTTAGATCCGAGGGATCGAATATTTGATCACGCAGTGTGAATCGCGCACACTCGACACAAAGCTGATGCCTCGGTTCAGATGTCACGTCACTACTTATATGTCAAAAGATCAAGGGAATTTTGATTTCTCATTTCATGACCCCTGTAAATATTGACCTGTGGAGGTAAAAGCTGAGTAATAAACTGAAAGGTAAAAAACTGCCTGAAACAGACTAATCAGGGGACTCTAATCAAGGTTCAGCTATCATTGGTCAGAGGGACTTCAGACAAACCAAACCATAAGTGTTTCTCAAACATTTGAGAATCTGCTTAAAGCTCAGAACACATCGGTGTTGGTCACAGAGCTGCATTAGAGCCTTTCAGTGAATTCTTTGTTAGGGAATGATTTTATTGTTGCACTTGTGATTTCTACTTTCTCAACGGGAAGTTTTCCATTTCATTTGAGTCATGGTGTTTGTATGAGGAGCTCTAGAAAGCTCTTGCTGGAACACAGATGTTCTAATGAGAGTTAGCATTAATTGTCTGGGAGAAATGTTGCTGGGAATTTGAATGATGGGCAACACTCCTGAAGAGAATGGTGTGTCCTTTAGCAGAGGGCTTTTTTAAAAAAATCAGATCGCTCCATTAATCCTCCTCGCATCTGTCCCTTCAAACCACTCGCTCTTCCTCTTTTTTCTTCGGTCTGAGCTTCTCTCTGCTGGTGCTGTTGACATTTGCCCTGAAACTCTTCCTTTCTCCGTCTGTGAGACAAACAGGGGCCAGGGGGGATGAGAGACCCGGAGAAGGTCAGACGTAGCCCGAGTGTCCTGGCCAGAAGCCTGAATAATTATGGATGTTGTATTTGCGCATTAGAGCCTGTGGTGTCAGTGAGTTTGAGGAAGAAGAGCTCGTGTAATTTGTTCTCGGGCATCAGATGTTGACGTTTCTGAATCCTGTTAAATCGCTTCGCTCGATGATTTTGCTCTAACATCTCTTTAATAAAGACCTTCAGTACATATTTTGATCATTTCCATTGTTTTATGCACGGTTACTGTTGATATAGTTAGTGGAGCTTTCAGAGGCTTGAATCATGTATTGCTCACACTGATCTAGCACTAAGTTTTAAAGCGTTTGTTTTCCGGATGTGAATGATTCCTTGGATCATGTGTGTGGTTTAGGAGAGGAATATATTGGTAATTTATAAAGTGATCAGACACACCAGATTCATCTGCTGGACCGAAAAACAACTGAAAAATCTCAATCTGCACAATGGCGGAGGAACCCGTGACACATCTACAGACTAGATCAGGGAGAAAGAAGCCCCAGAACACCCTGCAATGTTTGCACATTTCAAATCTAAGAAGGTTTCTTCATTTTTGTTTTAGATGGTGTTTGTCTCTTTTGATAACGGATTCGTTCTCCAGGCTTTTGTAAATATAGCTGCATGTTAATGCAGTATGTTCTGGTCATCACATGTAGCCGTAGCAGTTCTTTCTTGATCTCACAGAAGCCTTGACGTGATCGGCCCCCACCCTCGTGTCTTTCTCTCGCCTGCAGGAGGATTTGAGGAGGGGCCCTGTCTCCTCCATCTAAAGCCCACTAATAGGCTCCATTGTCCAGCCCAGCACTCGGCAGCTGCTGCTTTGTGCCTCTATCCTATTCACCGCTCGGCGCTCAGTAAAGAACAGGCTCCAGGTAGTGAATAGTCAAGGGTGCAGCTAATTTACCCCCAATCTCTCCCTCTGGCTTTGGGGGAGGAAAGCCAGCTCCAACAATGCTTTGCATGCTGCAGCTGAAGCAGGATTCTAAGTTATTATCATTCTCTCGCTTTTTAGCTAAGGCCGGAGAGAAATCCTATTAGTTTTTTTTTTTTATTTCTCACCTCTGTTGGAAGAGGCCAGGCTTTTGTGAGTCCGTTTTTTTCAGGTGCTGAACTTCTGATGTGAAGAGCTTGAGACTGAGTCTCTAGATAATGGCAGCATCAAGCCCTTGTGTGCTTCTGGAGGTCTGGATGGAGAGAGGCAGAATCATTCAGACAGACATTAGTAACAGCACCAGATGTATGTCAGTGCTGTCTTGACGCTATGAAATGGTCTGACTTTTAGTCCCGTGTTCGCACTGAAGGACACATGGCACATCATGTCAAAACACTGAAAACTGAAAACCCTAATAATACCAGAACTGTATTATCATGTATGATGGATGTCTTATATACTCTAATACACATAAAAAAAAAAAACATGGCCATGAGCCAATCAAATTGTAGCAACTAATTAGTTAAAATCTGTATGGAGTACAGTTATCAAGTACATATTTGTGCATTATGTCGAATTGAATGTGTACCAGATTTTCTGAAAATTGGCCAAAAGATGGCACTGTAGTAAGCAACTTTTCATTTCCACTAATAACTAAACATTTATTTGTGATCTAATAAAAAATTTTGTTTCTACCGAAAAGTAGTTTTCAGTCTCCCTTTGAGGTTCATCAGGTGTTCCCCAAACTCACATCAGCTCTACAGTAGACCATGCTGACAAAAAGTCATCAGAACAGTCTTTATGCATTAAACTGAGTAGCAGATATGATCCAATGTGATTGTTACTGTAGGTCTGGCCAGTTATGACTAATATACCTAATATCTAATAGGGCTGTGCGATTAATCGAAATCGAAATAAAATCGCAGTTTGAGTGTGCGCGATTTCTAAATCGCTTTATAGCCCGATTTTCCGTGGTCCCAGCCTCCCGCAGTATCTGAACCAATCAGGATGCAGCGTATCTAAGTGGAGCGCGAGAGCAGAGCAGACTGGGCATATGCCTAACTCCAGGTTCACACACTGTCTGTGATGCATTGATGCGTAACCTTTTTTTTTCGAGCCCATGTTAACAGATCAGAACGTTCACACTGCACGCAGTAAAAAGATGAGAACGGAAAAGGTTATAAATAGAAAGCTGCAAAAATATTTAATATGATCTGAGCACGCGCAACTGGTTTTGTTTACAGAGCAAAGAAAATCTTCGTACAAGCGGATATATTCTCGCTCGCGCATGATTTTAATGTGCTTTCGTCTTACAATAATGTGCTCTCGTTGCTGCTTCTGAAGCGTGTACAGATAACTTACTGTTTACGCACTGCAGACGGAGTATGTGTGAACTTTGGGCAATAAATATATTGGGCAAAACATATAACACCTGAGGCACCGCTATAGTAAATAAATAAATCCCTGAACACGGGTTTTATTTTATTTTTTATAATTTTTTGCCATATGTCTAGACATTTTGTTTGACCACTTTACTTAGTGATTATTTTGACTTATCTCTGTTCTAGAGACATGTTACAACTTTTTGAGAAAAGCTCTCAATGGTTTTCTTTTGGAAATATGTTTCAAATTTATTCGGAATGCATTTATGACTGTAAAGCATGTCTGTGTGTGTCAAAATCGTGATTAAAATCGAAAATGCTAAATTTATAAAAAAAAATCGTGATAGGTTTTTTTTTTGCCCATATCGCACAGCCCTAAATATATTGTGTGCACAGAGTCCAAACTTCTCAAAAATGGTCCATGTGGAAATGAACTTTCTGAAGTATCAGGCTAAGTTTCATGAATTTGTGATGCTCATTGGACTAACAGCAAATTGAACATTTATCAGATCAAAGCTGTAATAATAATACTGTCCAACAGGAGCAGCGTTGCACATCAAGTCAAGTCTTACAACAGTTTTTGCCAGTTCTAATTGTTAAATAACATATGTGAATAACTTAATAAATGCATATAAATTCATATCTATTTCTGTATTTTCTATTGGAACAGGAAGTTAGCGCAGAACTAATTAAAGTGGTTGTCCTGATCTCAAGCCTTTTTGATTTGTGTCAAAGTCCAGCAGAACCATTCAGAGCATCTGATTGGACATAATTGTGCATTTGACACGAGAGAGACTGTAGATTTGAAATGTTCACCACTTCAGCTCAGATCCTAAAGCTAACAGTCACGTCGCTGATTTTCTTTGTTTCGAGGTTGATCAAACTCTGAACTCAACCTGATGTTGTCCTGAACGAGAGGCTGTTGTTTTGTCCAGGCTATGTAATGTCAGTATTTTTTCCCCTTGAATGTCACATCTGTTTGAAATGTATAAATTGTCATTCAATTGCTCTTGAACACATTCAATATCGGATGATTTACAATTCAATTTCCTGCTCTACTGTGCGATGGTAAATTACAGAGGAAATGGAGGGAATTAAATGTCCCAGAGTTCTGTGCTGTGACACGTACGACAACACCGGCCTGTCATTTATGCCTTCAGTCCAGAGACCAAATCGCTTGTTTCAGGGTTTCTTTCAAACATGAACATGACGTCAGTGCAGATCCGGAATGGTCAGCTCTAAGCTAATTGTTGGGTAACTTGTACTGGATCTTGTTCTGTAACCTCCTCTGCACCGGGTGACTGGCAGAGGGATGCGGTGAGGCTGAGAGGGTCAGAGCTCTATTCAGATCCTGCCCGTGTTAAAGAGATAAAGCTCAGAGATTAATCAACACATTAGAGAAGTTTCTGAGCTCGGTCATCATGAATCATGGCTCTGATTGGCTGTTTTGGGTGTTATTGTCCTCAGACACTTCATATCACACCACTTCCCAGCATACAGTCTGGAAGGGGACTCACATTAATGTTCTGAGATTCCTGATTGGATGAAGGCATTGCTAAATCCAATGAACACACGCAGCTGTGATGGCACAAGAACTTTGGGACCCACTTTATATTAAGTGGTCTTAACTATTATGTACATACATTTTAATTAATAATTTAGTACAATGTACTTATTGTGTACATACATGTTTTTACATTGTACTTATATTAAAAAAAACCTACTTGCAATTACATTTGTATTTAATTTATGTAATTACATTTATAATTACACTGTTGACCCATACTTTACACCTTAACCCACCCTTAAACTTACCCATACCTCTCCCTAACCTTACCCCTATCCCACCTCAATAGCAGCAAAAGTGTTTTACAATACAATATGAACACAATAAGTACATTGTACTTATTTTTATGTAAGTACATAGTAGTTAAGGCCACCTAATATAAAGTGGGACCGAACTTTGTTCTTCACTGGATCACAGAAACAATGAAATCAATGAAATCAGTGGGGTCCTCTGCTGTTTGACCTCAGTGCTCTCAAATATCATCTGTTGTGTTCCTCTGAAGAAAGTACAAGTTTATAATGACATGAATGAGGAGAGATTAATGTTGATTTGTGGGTGTAGTGTCCCTTTAGCAGATTATAGTTATAGCAATTAAGGAGGGTTTTTTTTATTCTTGCCCATCAGCTGTGCTATTAAATCCCATCACTGACTAATAAGATCTCTCATCTAATAAGAAGAAATTTAAACATGCTGAAGGACATGCTAATGCATTAATAAATGCGTTTTTGCATCACACATACATGCTCAGAAAAAAACAAACAAAAACATCTATGCTAATTATCACAGCTATTTTTTTAATGCAAATTACAGGGCCAGAGTGCATTTCTTTGTTAATTAATTGGCTTGTCCAGCCCTGTGGAGCGTCTTCAGGTTTGTTGTGAGTGATATCTGAGTCTGAGGATGTGTGAAGACATCACTGCGGATGCTGATGGGGTTTATCCTCGTGTGTGTGAACAGTACAGTAACCTCACCTTACATAAGACACACATGCTTCTCTGTCATTCAGTGGTGTCAATGCTGCTGATACGAATAGAATCCGTTCAGACTCTGATGAGACACTGGCCACTACTTCGATACTTTTGAAAATGATATGATATTCAGTTCTTCAGGTAATTAGTTTAGACTGTAGACTAAAACCTAACAGTTAGATTTGACGGTGTCTCAGGGTTGAGTCTGGTCTAGATCACACACTCCTCTCACTCATACTTTCCTGCGTCCTCCTGTTTAAGAGGATTTTGGGGAAAACGAATGCCTGTGTTTTTATTTTTATTGTTAAATAAAGCACTAATGAGAATAAGGTTTGTCATGGCAAACTCCACTCATTACAGACTGCTGTGAACGGGTCGGCAGGACTTGGCTTTGAAGTGCTGTTTGCAGCATCACTTTAAGAACATTACGTGATATTAATTATTCACAGGCCAAGCTCAGGTCTACATGAGTCTGTGTGAAAGCCAATTAACAATTTAGCTTTATTTTCTGAAAATATTCACTGAAGCTCTAAGTGTATGGTTTGGATGCGGTTCCTCCCTCCACAGTGTAGTTTCATGACCCCAGTGAGTTCACCTGATCCACTCTGACATGTTCTTCAGAGCGTGAGCTTCAGAACGCAGCTTCCTCACAGAGCCGTGTTCTAATGTGTCTTATACAACAGGGATGAGATGACGCACAGTACACCGAGAGAGTCAGGTTCTGTCCCTGGGTTCCTGCAGAGCTGGGCTTGATGAACAGAGAGGATGGAGGTGAGTGTTTCAGCGCAGGAAAGGCAGGGTCGCAGCCACACCAATGCACATGGACCACAGCTCCAGCTGCTTCCTGAAACCACACACATCCTCACATCACTGCTCTTTCCACATCGCCCCGTTTCCATCCCTCGCTCACAATCCCCCTCTGTATTGCTGGAAAAAGGAAATGTCCGTATGTAGATGACATCAGCACATGTCACATATGCAGGGTTCAGTAGATGGAGAGTGCTCATCCTGTTTTCACCGCATGCCTAGTGGCAGACACCCCTCTGCCTCACATGGGTTAATTGACTGTGTTTTGTGAGGTTGCATGATTACATGCCCCATGGTGCCATGACCGGCCCAGCTGGAGCTGCCACCAGTGACAGAGATTCTCTTGACGGTGTGACTGCACATTCTCTGTGGCTGACGCAATGACCCCTGCGCATGAGATTGTGTGTTAGGTGAGTAGTTTGGTCATGTTCTCTGGCATTGTCCAGGATGCATTTAGTCCAGAGTATGTGAGCGGAGTCTTTGCTCCATGAAGAAATTTGTGGCTAAAGTATTTCAGTATGATTTGAAATATCACAAAGTTATTTTCATAACTTATATTAAACAAAAAATAAAAACACTATACTAGAAGAATAGTTTTAACATGGTTTGTTGGAACACAACTCTGTGCAGATCTAAATCTATGACGAAGCTGAGGGTTGTAGTTACTTCAGAAACCAAGAGAATATGCTATAACAATTTCCTTTTTAAGCTTATAAATCACATGGAGCAGTAGTGGAGAGCTCCCAGAGTGAGTGAAACCAATCCGACTTTTAAAAAATCTGATTTCAAAAATCATGCCTCTCCACTCATATACTCTGAGTCTACAGATGTCATCTGGCTCCATCTCAGTGATCCAGGGACTGATGTTAAAGTTCTCTGTTTCATGTTCAGAGTCACTATACGATGGCATTTGCACTGTTAAAGCTTCCCAATCCAACCAGGTGACTGCAGTTTTTTAAACAGAGCTCCACTGTGCTTTAAACTGATTAGTAAACTAGTAGGTTAGGGTGAGGCCGATTAGCCAGACTCTGAAGACCACTGTCTGTTATCAAACACTCGTCAAACACTGTCAGTCGCGTGCTGTCTGATTCAGCACCTTCCTCTCCCTATGATACACACAGTTATTTTGGTGTGGTCCAGACGGATGTTTCACTCAGACGGCTGTGATCAGAATCATCTTGTTAGTTGCTGAATGGCACAGAGAGAAAGATGATGATCAGCTGGTGTTCAGGAAGCATTAACCTTCTCTTCCCCTTTGCTGGCACTTTATTAATAATGCAAGCAGAAGGACACCCATCAGAGCCGCCGCTAATGGACTTGAGCTGGAACGCAGACTTCCTCACAGTTAAGAGCGTAAGAGCAGGCTCTCTTTTGCTCAGTCACTATGTTTAAGTCTCTTTATGGCTGTGCTTGTCATGTCTGTGCTTGCTAAGCAGCATCCAGCAGAGCCACTCTGGTTTGATTCTGGGTCGTGAAATGATAGGCCAAAACCTTGAGCGTTTCCCAAAAAAGAGCTGATGCTCGGTCTAAGTAACCAGTGTGAAGTCTCTCACAGTTGGAGATTGATCACCCGAGGAGGCAGCGTTCATTATTCACCGCTGAGAGGCTGTAGAGTTTATCTCAGACCTTTGCCTGAACTGGTTCTTATTTGTGGACTCAATGACGCTTGTCATTCATTATATTTCTCTGTAGAACAGTCTAGTGCCGAGTGCTCTGCATAAATCTAGTGAGCTGTTTATTACCTTACAGGTCAGGGTCTGTATTACAGAAACATCCCAGCTCAGAATCAAACTATGGTCATTTCACTTAAGAAATAGAAATAATTTTTTAAAATCCTAAGCCATCTTCCAGTCACTGGCATTGGATTCTCTGTTGAATGGGGAATTGCTGTGTTTAATCATCACGACCGGTGTTGTGTTGCAGAGGGCATCTGTGAGATCTGGCTGACACCGGCACGGACCCGACCTCTTCTCTGGGAGCTGGTGAAGGAGATCCCAGAAGGAGCGAAGCTGCACTTGGGCATGAGCAACCCTCCATACATCCTGGGACATCTGGAGGTGCGTCCTGTCCCTCAGACAAACACTAGGGGTGCCTGGGGTGTTGTGGTTCATGTTTCAGCACAGCAAGTGGGAAAAACAAAAGTTTTTTTTTATTTTTGTCAAACTGGTTTACTGAAGAAAATAAAATGGATAAAACATAAGATATAAGTTATGTGCTCTGGAAAAGATGTCTCAAATGCACAGCACACATATCTGACAGGAAGGCAAACTGCTTTAAACTCTATGCTAGGCTAGGTTGAAACACTTAATAACTGAAGGACCCATGCTAAAAATATTAAATAACAATATGTGTCCCATTACACCTCTATGAGGCACTCATGTTCCTGTCTGGCAAGTTCAAGCTGCAACGTTTGATTTTTCCTTCAATTTTAACTAGGTGCGTTACATTTCTTGAATTAGATGAGCTCATGTTTTTCCCTAGCAAATGAATAATTATTACGAAATCTGAATGGTTTAAGTGTAGATAGTGTGTGTGAACAGGCCTTCATTGGCTCTTGTATCTGTACAGTGGATTTCTAACACACAAGGATGACCATAGCACAGACTCATTTAATCCTATCATTCTAGAACAATACCCAGAATGCCGTGCGTTCCCCCTCTGAGCCCCAGATGCGGAGGACACTGGTAATCCCTCAGACGGCTGTGAGAAGTGCTGGGAGAAGCAGTTTTCATTTGCAGAGGGTTAATTGAGGTTGTAATTTTGTCCCCCGATGTATAGGTTACGTTTATGCTCTGTTACGTTCAAATTAAAAAGTGATTATTTTTTTCCCCCCTAAATGAAAAGAAATAACAATTAAATGCTAATTAGAAACGTAGGTGTACTTGTATACGTGCTAGAGGATGGAGATTTCTTTTTATGTGCTAATTTGATTTCCATCATTGGACTCTTTGTCTTTATTTCACTTCCACGTGCTCAGCAAGTATTTTTAATTGCATGTCGTTGCTTTGATGCGTCTGTTTGTCTTACGGGAAGCTGTGAAGCAAGAGTTCACGATCACAGCTACGCCTCTTTCTGAGAGAGACTGACAATCTTTCTTGACTTCTGCTACATGAACAGATAACACTGTGAAGTGTTCGCTCAGCGTGCATCTCTGTAACGGGAGAAAAGGTGCTTTTCTCTGGTGATGGAATATAAAGTGGCGTCTCGAGAGATCACGTCACTTATAGACAGATGGCCCAAAATCACACACCTTCTCAAAACTCAGCAGACATGTAAAGACGCGCTAACACTAGAACTTCCCTCTTCTTATGGGAACATGTCCCCTGACTCTAAAAGATCTCCTCCATTTACTGGCTCTTAAGTGTTTTTTGCGAGTGGAGAGCTTTCACGGCGCTGCTAAATGACTCTGTGATTCTGGAAGCTGCGGCAGCGGCTGTCTGATACTCTTTCTGAGGAGTCATTTAGCAACATTAGAGGTGTTTAACAGAGCAGATGTGTGATTTATGGAGCCTCTGAAATAGCAGAACCACCTGTCAGACAGGAGAGGACTGATCAGAAAGAGACCTTACCATGCCACTTACAAAATTACCTTTTCTGAAGAAAATGTCTCCCGAGCACTAATGATTGTGCTCAGAAACGTTTCTCATGTAAAGTATCTTTCAGACAGGTGTGCACATGCACAAACATATTCATTAGGGGTGGAATGGTAGACAGATGACATAGTTCTGTGTGCACCTTGGTTTGGGGCTCACGGTTGGATTATTTTTTTATCTACTTTGCTCTGTTTCTTTTCATTTATTTTGAACAGACAATAGTTGAATTTATTTTTTTTCCCACTTAGATGTGAAAATACTTAATATTACATTGTAAATCTGCAGTACACATATACATACAATAAATTCTTGAATTATATTTTATTTAGTTTACAGATAAACAAGGGGAAATAACTGCATCACGTATGGTAGTCTATATATACTGAGTCTTAATTTGTTCATAGGAAAGAAACTCAAATGGCAGAAATCTACATCCTATTTGTTTTCCTTATTTGACAAAAGCACAATGTTTCAAATAAAGCAGGCATTTATACAGTGACGCATTATTAATAAGACAGTAAGTGTTTAAAGTTGATTCTGCTGGTATAAGCTGGTATATGAGAGAATATGGCGGCAGTCAACGGGACAGGTGCGTCAGGAGCTCTCCTGGCACTTTTAGTTTTTGGAATTATTTTAAACCTCACAGATTCGGGACAGTGTGTAAACACACAGCAAGTTTCCCATAATATATCAGTGTATCGAGAAACAAGGTCAGTAAAGCATTTCGGATATGGAAAGCACATTTTAATGCAGACGTTTGTAAACACTGCGGTCGGCCGGGTTCAACACAAGCGAAATAATGCAGTCCGGGGCACACACCAAAGTGACAGTGGGATTATCATCATACTCTACCTGTTGCTGTCCGGAGATGTGCACCCGTGCCCAGGTCCGATTTTCCGGGGCGCCAGCTGTAAGGCACCAGCGAGCGCACTAGTCGCCCCTGAGGGGCTGGGGCTCATTCTGCATCGACCGGCAGGTGGATTTATCAATGACGGGGAGCGAAGATCTCGGACGAAACGGGCTGAGACGCCGGGCTTGGTGAGTGCTGAGGGCCTTGACTGGCCATCTTTCAGCGCGTGGACCGACGGCGGCGGGGCTGTCGCCGTTGAGGAGCAAACAACTACAAATTCCTTGCCCTGCGTTTCTGACCCTAATCGATCATATCGTGCGGATGTCAAGGTAACTGGTCATTGCGCTCAAGGTAAGCATGAAAATCTGCACGATACAACCCACAGTCGTTTCAAAAACATTACAAACCCTGCTTTGAAAAAACACAGCAAACTGAACTTTTTTAAAACTGTCAATCACTCTCGACTGATCTGGGATCAACAACTCAAACCAAAGGGTCTATTTGGAGGGCATATGAACATCCGTAGCCTCAGCCCAAAGTCTGAAGAAGTACATCATCTTCTTATTAACTCCAACTTAGATTTTTTAGGTCTGACAGAATTTTGGTTACATAAAAACTCTCCATCTGCTGCATTACATGTACCAGGGTATAACATGTTTAGACGGGATAGATGTGAGGGAAGAGGGGGAGGGGTAATGATTTACATAAAAGATCACATTAACTGTCAGCAGATATGTGGGCCTTTTGACCATGATTTGGAGTGTATTGGGGTGAATATACTGCTCTCACCTGAAATGTCTTTTGTGTTAATTGTTGTATATCGTCCACCCTCCTCTAATACTAATTTCTATATCACTTTTAAAAAGCTACTTCAAGCATGTGATTTTAAAACTGAGGTAATACTGCTTGGTGATCTTAACTGTAACTGGCTTAATAAGACTAATAGGAAATCCCTTAAACAGATTACAGATAGTCTGGATTTTACTCAATTGTTGGAAGGTCCTACTAGAATAACCACATCGTCTCAGACACAGATAGATTTAATATTCAGTAACAAGCCTGAAAGAATTGTAAAAACATTTAATTTTATTACTGGACTGTCTGATCATAATCTGACTCTACTGTCGAGAAAACTTACAAAAAAGCGATTTCATCATTCTAATAAACCCGTGGAGCAACTTAGGATTCCTAAGAATGAAATGGATAATTTTCAAAAGGCAGTACAGCAGACTAATTGGATAGATATATTTACTGGGATTAACATAGAAGAAGTTAGCAAAATGTTTTCTACCAAGCTACAAAACCTAGTTAAGGAGTTTACTAGAGAGGTAAAAGGAAAGAAAAAAGCAAATGCACTCCCCTGGCTCAATACTGAAATATTTAATTTGATGAAAGAAAGAGACTCCGCTTTAAAAAGATCCTTAAAAACAAAATTAAATAGTGATAGGTATAGGTTCACTTCATTACGCAATCAAGTGATTAAAGTGATAAGAAAGGCTAAAGCCAATTTTTTTATGACAATTATTAATGAGGGAAAAGGTAACACAAAACTGATCTGGGAACAGATTAAGAATGTGATGGGAATTAGCCATAAGATTAGAAACCAGTTAGAATTGAACCTGAATGGTAAACTAATTCAAGACCCAGCTCAAATAGCTGTAGCTTTTAATGAATATTTTATTAATTCTGTGAATGAAATCGCACAGAATTTTTCCCCAATAACTGGAAATGTTGTCACAATAGATGAAAGCATGCCTTCTTTTAGCATTCAACCTATCTGTGAAGTAAAAACTCAGGCAATTATTAATTCTCTTAAAATCTCATCAACAAAAGATATTTATGGAATGGACTCGAAAATGCTTAAATGCCTGAAAGAACATCTATCTTATCCTATCACACAAATTTTTAATCAGTCAGTACTAGAGGGGATATTTCCAACCACCTGGAAGACTGCAATTGTAACTCCCATATTTAAGACAAATGACCCACGGAACATATCTAACTACCGCCCAATTAGTATTCTTCCAGTAGTCTCTAAGGTTGCTGAAAAATGTGTGTCAGAACAGCTTGTCTCTTTTCTTAATAATAGTCCCTTCACACTTCATCCGATGCAGTTTGGCTTCCGGGCCCATCACTCCGCAGAAACGGCTAACTGTTACTTTTTAGAGACTGTTAGAGAAATGGTGGACAAGGGAGGTGTTGTTGGCGCTGTGTTTTTAGACCTCCGTAAAGCATTTGATACAGTCAACCATCAGGTCCTTATTGCCAAACTCTCTACTTTTAATTTTTCCCCCTCTGCAATTAAATGGTTTGAGTCATATTTAACTGGTAGAACTCAATTTGTTTCTGTGAACACCCATCGTTCACTAGCTTTTAATTTATGCACAGGGGTGCCACAAGGATCAATACTTGGCCCGCTTTTGTTTAGTCTATATATTAATGATTTGCCATCAGTTTGCCCTGACATCAATACAATAATGTACGCGGATGATACTGTAATTTATGTGCATGCCAAGACAAAAAATCTGGCTGCCACAAAATTGACCAAAGCCATGGACCAGATCACCAATTGGCTAAATCGCTCATGTCTTCAATTAAATGTAGATAAAACTGTGGGAATGTTTTTTACAAAAAGACAATGTAATAGTGTGTCAATCATATCAATTTCGGGTCAAAACATTACTATTGTGCCACAATTTAAATATCTGGGCGTTATTATTGATTCTAATCTCTCTTTTAAAACACATATTAAGAAAGTCTGCAATAGGGTCAAGTTTAGTTTAGCTAATTTTAGATATATTAGAAGTGCCCTTACTTTTAATGCTGCTAAATTATTTATGGATGCAATGATTATGTCACATCTAACATATTGTCTGACAAGCTGGGGACAAACTAACAGCTCATCACTTAAGCCACTAGCAACTATTTATAAAAAAACTCTTAAAATCTTGGACCAGAAGCCTAACAGTTTACACCATTGTATAATCCTTAAAAACTATAAACTGCTGAGCTGGGAAAATGTAATCAAATACAAAAATATTTGTCTGGTTCACAAAATTTTACATAATACCGCTCCGCCTCCTTTCAATTCATTCATAATCCAACGTAATAACAGCAGTCATAATACCAGAAGCACCACACGTGGCGACCTAGTAATCCCACTAAGAAAAAGTGCATTTGGTCAATTATCATTTTCTTTTACTGCAATACATAACTGGAACTCATTGCCCATTACAATTAAAAACATACATATGTATTCGACTTTTACTGCACACCTTAAAAATTGGCTAACCGACAATTACACCTGCACACATTAATATGCTAGATGTGATGTGCGCATTAGATGTGACATGATCATGCTTCTGCCACTTGATCTCTGCTGACTGTCTCAATGCTATGTCTTATACAGTATTGTTCAAAATAATAGCAGTACAATGTGACTAACCAGAATAATCAAGGTTTTACGTATATTTTTTTATTGCTACGTGGCAAACAAGTTACCAGTAGGTTCAGTAGATTCTCAGAAAACAAATGAGACCCAGCATTCATGATATGCACGCTCTTAAGGCTGTGCAATTGGGCAATTAGTTGAATTAGTTGAAAGGGGTGTGTTCAAAAAAATAGCAGTGTGGCATTCAATCACTGAGGTCATCAATTTTGTGAAGAAACCGGTGTGAATCAGGTGGCCCCTATTTAAGGATGAAGCCAACACTTGTTGAACATGCATTTGAAAGCTGAGGAAAATGGGTCGTTCAAGACATTGTTCAGAAGAACAGTGTACTTTGATTAAAAAGTTGATTAGAGAGGGGAAAACCTATAAAGAGGTGCAAAAAATGATAGGCTGTTCAGCTAAAATGATCTCCAATGCCTTAAAATGGAGAGCAAAACCAGAGAGACGTGGAAGAAAACGGAAGACAACCATCAAAATGGATAGAAGAATAACCAGAATGGCAAAGGCTCAGCCAATGATCACCTCCAGGATGATCAAAGACAGTCTGGAGTTACCTGTAAGTACTGTGACAGTTAGAAGACGTCTGTGTGAAGCTAATCTATTTTCAAGAATCCCCCGCAAAGTCCCTCTGTTAAAAAAAAGGCATGTGCAGAAGAGGTTACAATTTGCCAAAGAACACATCAACTGGCCTAAAGAGAAATGGAGGAACATTTTGTGGACTGATGAGAGTAAAATTGTTCTTTTTGGGTCCAAGGGCCACAGGCAGTTTGTGAGACGACCCCCAAACTCTGAATTCAAGCCACAGTACACAGTGAAGACAGTGAAGCATGGAGGTGCAAGCATCATGATATGGGCATGTTTCTCCTACTATGGTGTTGGGCCTATTTATCGCATACCAGGGATCATGGATCAGTTTGCATATGTTAAAATACTTGAAGAGGTCATGTTGCCCTATGCTGAAGAGGACATGCCCTTGAAATGGTTGTTTCAACAAGACAATGACCCAAAACACACTAGTAAACGGGCAAAGTCTTGGTTCCAAACCAACAAAATTAATGTTATGGAGTGGCCAGCCCAATCTCCAGACCTTAATCCAATTGAGAACTTGTGGGGTGATATCAAAAATGCTGTTTCTGAAGCAAAACCAAGAAATGTGAATGAATTGTGGAATGTTGTTAAAGAATCATGGAGTGGAATAACAGCTGAGAGGTGCCACAAGTTGGTTGACTCCATGCCACACAGATGTCAAGCAGTTTTAAAAAACTGTGGTCATACAACTAAATATTAGTTTAGTGATTCACAGGATTGCTAAATCCCAGAAAAAAAAAAAGTTTGTACAAAATAGTTTTGAGTTTGTACAGTCAAAGGTAGACACTGCTATTTTTTTGAACACACCCCTTTCAACTAATTGCCCAATTGCACAGCCTTAAGAGCGTGCATATCATGAATGCTGGGTCTCATTTGTTTTCTGACAATCTACTGAACCTACTGGTAACTTGTTTGCCACGTAGCAATAAAAAATATACTAAAAACCTTGATTATTCTGGTTAGTCACATTGTACTGCTATTATTTTGAACAATACTGTATGTGCTTCAATGTGGCCTTTGCATGATTATCTTTGGTGTCAATTTTCTCTAGTTTATTGCTTGACCTGCTTTTATGTCTTTGTAATTTGTGCCTGCTTGTCTGTTTCAATTTTATACCACCTTGTTTGTTTGTCTAAGCTCTTGCTTAAGCCTTGTATTAATTGCAATGTATTTATTGATGTATGCCAATTAATAACTGGCTGGGGACTACAGCTGGAAATTAGCCGTAGAGGCTAAAGCTGCTCTTTTGATTAAAAGAGGTTGTCCACATTACTATAAACCAATAAAGTAAAGTAAAGTAAAGTAAAGTAAATAAGGAAGTACTTGAAGTGATTGCGCCGGTGTGTGCACACACACACCCACACACACAAACACACAAAACACGTCAGTTTCAGCATTGCTAACTTGACAGCGAAGTTGGTTCTTTATCAAAATAAAATAAAGTGAATCAAACATCAGCGCCTCATGCACCGAACCAACATGCCCGTACCGTGATGGTCCGGTACGAATACATGTATCGTTCCACCCCTAATATTCATACAGTACTTGTGTTCAGGGTCCTGGAGAATGCACTAACCCTAAGTGAAAACTAATGAGAGTAACATGATGATGAACTGAGTATGATCAGATCGTTTGTGATCACTGTAAGTACGGAGAGTTTTCACCATTACCTTCAGAGCGAGTGTGAGGCAGAGCCCAGTTTAAATGCAGAAAAGCTGGAGGTTCAACTTTTCCTTTAATGGGCTACTGGTTATACAAATGTCTTTTTGTTGTTATCTTATTTCAGGAAGCAGAACTTGACGGCCTGAAAATTTAGCTTTGCCAAAGCCAGAGTGTATCGCATTCATTACACAGTCATGAAATCTGAGCCGCGGGTTAACCCTCCACAGGGCACGCCACTCCATACATGAAAATTGTAAGAGCTCTGGGGCTACTAAAATCCAAAGGCAGGCCCTCACACGATGTCTTTAAACTGAGGGACAAGCTTTCTGTGCTCAGCACTCCACCCGTATACCTGAGCACCATCCGAGCCTTGAACTCCAGGCCAGTAATGTGCATTTGTGATGTGCTAGGATATTTTGTCGTTTTGAGTACATCAGCCTTCACACTTTTCCTTTGAAGAGCCATTTAATTGCTGGCCAGCATCAGTGTAATTCAATCCAGCGGGTCACGGGAAGTCACCTCATTAGGGCTAACCACCCTGAGAGCGAAACAAGAGCGTTTAACTGTGATCTGAGTGAACGCTCTGCTGTAGTGCCCTTCTCAGTGGTCTCTCTCAGGTGAAGCCCTCTTGAGAGCGGCCACTGATTAGCAAGCGGGGGTCAGCTAATGAAGCGCTGCAGTGCACGTATGTTCGGATGCTCTGCGGCGGCTGCTGTATGTCTGGACAATCATCCTTCTCTGCTCTTTTCTGACTAGAAGAACGAACAAAGCCCCAGATGATAGTCCTGATCTTGTTTCTCTGTAGTTCACCTCTTTTGTTGAATAATTCTCACTAATTCTGCCTTCGAACAGTTGCAGCCGTTTACTCTACAGTGCAGTGAAACAAGCTCCATCAGGTCTATTAATACTAGTGATGCACTGAAATGAAAAATACAGGATTCACATGACCAAAAACTGAAGCCTAAAATTTTATTTAATTACATTTATATTTAATAATTTAGCAGATGCTTTTATCCGCAGCGACTTACAAATGAGAACAATAGAAGCAATCAGAAAAATAAGAAAACAAGTGCCATGACAAGTCTCATTAATGTCTAGCACAGAACCCGTAGCCAAGGTTCCTTTTTCTTTTTTTTTTCAAGAGTAGGATAGACAAGATACACTAAACTGCTGCCACGATCTATTTATGAAGTGTAGACACAAATTTCAAAAGATTTTCGACAGTCGCCTTGTCGAGTCCAGTGTAGACAGTCTTTATCTGATGCAACACTGTACCACAAGACAACTGTAGCGCCAGGTGTAGACACGGTGTAAGGAGAGATGACGAATGATTTGCAGATCCTCAGTACCACTGACAAACATATAATCTTATAAAATATGTGGCAAGTACTGCTGCTCCATGGTATAAACAGAGTATGTGCGATTGCGAATCTCAAAAGTGATAATGAAACTAAAAAGCAATCGTGCATAAAAAAAAAGGGGGCGGAGGGGGGCTGGTCACGATGAAGGCACAACATCATGATGTCTATCAGCCATCGGCGATGGTCAATGGCATCGGCTATCATCCAACCCTACTGTGCAGCACATTTTTTGGAGGATGAGGACTGTTTCCTGTGAGAGTAGCCTACAATGCCAGTGTCTGTTTCTATAAAGTGGGACAGTTCCAACATTGCAAGACAGTATGGCACTTCTCACAGCCTGTAAGTATGTTTCCATATTTAAAGAATTTGCCAATGATGATTCAAACGCAAGTTTTGAGCAGAGTAGAGTAGCACTTGTTGTTTGTGGTTTCTCCAGACATGGTTTTATGTTAATGCAGCACAATACACAATGCAACTTGTAAAAAGACTGTATAAGTCATTATAATCAGTAATTATGTACCCACTGGATGCAACAAATACATAGTTTAGAATGGGTTTTATTGTTATTGTCTGGTCGTGCCGGGAGATGGCATCACAGTATGGGGTGGTGTAACATTCCCGTCAGACACTTGAAGTATTCGTCCAATCACAACACATTGGATAGCTGGCCAATCAGAGCACAGCTCTCTTTTCAGAGTGATGAGCTTTGTAAAAATTTACATTTTTCCGAATGGCGGGGCATACAGGCTAAACCTTAATGAACAGTATGTGGAAAAGTTTTTTTTTTTTTTTTTTTTTTACCTCGCATAAACACATTGCATTACACAAAATACACAAAATAATGTTATTTTTAGCCACATCATATGACCCATTTAAACCATGATGCAAAATAGAGAAATGAAATGAACTGAACAGGCCTCTCGCTGACTGGCCTTGAATCGAGAGAGAGAGAGATGTGTGTAATCATTCACAGTTCAGTCAATTATAGATCAAACTCTGGGCACTCAACACAGTTTGTATTTGGAGCGGCTGCTAATTTCAACCCAAACACAGGCAATTTTCATATTAAAGAACTGCCAGAGACTCTCTGTCCATTAGGGTCTTACTGTGGCATTGTAGGAATAGTAGATGAAATCTCCTCAGTCTGTTCTTGAGTAAGCATCTCTCTGGAGGACTGAAGGTAGTGAGACTCATGAATTCAGCAGATAAAGGCCCAATCCCAATTCTATTTTATCCCCAATCCCCAATTCTTAATTATTAGGGAGATTAGCCCCCCATCAATGTCTACGGCAGTTATCGCCCTGATCAGACATATGCTCTGGCACTATCATGCAGTCTGTAATGATATGACGTTAGCAAATATTAGCGATTTTTTGCAAACATTTCTTTGAGTAACAAGACCGTTAATATGAACTCACAAATGAATGTAACATAAAACTAATGATTACTTTTCATTAAAATCTTTATTTATGCCAAAAAAGCTTACATTTATGTGTCTTTTTGTTCGCTGTAGCAGCCATGTTGCCGAGATAATTCATACCCCTTCATTTGAAGTGTGGTCCTGAAAAATCTTCGTTTGAAGGGCTATCTGGCCCTTACCCTTACCCCTATCCCTCCAACCAAAAGAGAATCGAGACACCCCTACCCCTTCACATGAACATGCGAAACGGAGGGGAAAGGGGAAGGGCTAAGGGGTAGAATTGGGATTGGGCCAAAGTAGCGTTTCTGTCCTGATGATTCCTGTGGAGTTGTTCTGAAGCTGATTGTGTTCTGTCTTTGTTGCTCCATCTGCTGCCTCTCTAATTCCTGCAGGTGTGAACAGAAGCAGCGGCTCTAAAAATATAAATTAGTAGAGCATAAGAGACGATTTATGCTCCAACCCAAAACAAGAACAGCGAGTTCAGATCGCACACTAGAGCTCAAAAAACTGCAGGCTTGTTTTAAATCAGCATTGTGGGAAAATTTTGGGGACTGCTCTGGTCAAACGACTGTAAATCTCAACCAGTTTTTAGTTGTATTAGGGCTGATTTCTATTCCGGAATTGCACACAAACTGCATTGCAGTCATTTCCCAAAATGTTATTTGTGTGGAGTTGTTATGAAGTCTGTAAAGAGGAGAAAATACTGGAGCAGTCAAATCAAGCTCCCTGTTCGTGATGGTCGAAATACAAGAAGACAAATATGTGCCATTTTGTAAGAATGTGTCTCTGAGAAAAAGTTTTGATTATATTTTATCTTCCTTTTACCAAGGAAATGCTGTATCGCTGCTTTTCATGAGCTCCACCTGCTGTCCTTTCCATTCAGACTGTATGATGTTTCTGTTGTGTGCAGGTGTCTGATGTAGCATCATTTCACAAAGTCTTGATTTCATTTGTTTCATGTTGTTTCATGTCACATCATTCTCAGACGTCCATAAGTGTCATTTCAGAGATTTAATTAATGCACTGTTATTAAATGTGGAGAACCATCATAGTAAAGCATGAGTAGATGAGTGTGAATGGGCTATAATATCAGTATGAATTCAACACAAAAGAACAACAAATCATGATGTCATAGAGATATTCCAGATCTCAGATTCACATCAACTGATGGAGCAGCTAAATTTAGATGCGTGGTTCTTCTGCCATCGACCGCCCTTCGGCTCTCCTCTGTGCTGCACGCAGAAATCCATACGCACCGCTGAGACGGATGAAACCTGCCATTTATAAGAAAAGATTTTACACTTGCAGATGGGAAGCGGGAATGGACCGGCAGCCGTCGATCATCGACCGCTTAGCACTGCATGTGTTCTATAGAGTCCTGTAGCTCCAGGACATGCGTTTCCTCGCTGAACCAATCACATTTTAATGGGTTAATTATCCTGTGCAATGCAAAGTGAGAGCAGCTTTTAGAGAGTGAGTTATCTGTTCAACAGCTTTCCTGTAATCTGATTGGAAATGAAGCCTGTAGTGCTGAGGAGTGTGCAGGTGTGAGACAGTGATACGGCCGAGGAGCAGAGCAGGAGAAAAACCCTCTCAGCAGGCCAAAGGTCCTGACCCAAATGCTGTATTGTATTTGGCAACACTTTATAATAACTGCACACTATTAATCATTAATTAAGCATTAGTAAACCGATAATTCATAATTTATAAAGCATTAATAAACAGTAATAAGCCGTTTATAAATACAGATATAAATGCTTTATTCCTGATTTAAAAGCATATCTATAATGTGTTTAATAATTGTATTTTCATACTTTATTCATGATCAATTTATCATTTCTCAATGAAGTATAGCATTGTTTACAAACCAGTTATTTAGGAGTTGCCAGTGATTCATAAGATCACAAGAAATGTAGTAAATTCAGGTAGTTATAAAGCATTTAGTAGTGGTCAGTTAACTATTTATATGAGCTCATCTAAAGTGAGGACTAGTTATGCCTTGTAAAGCATTTATAAAGGATATTTACAGGCTCAGTTATCTTCTAAACAAAAAACAGAAACAAACACCACAGTGATACAGAACATAGAAATATTAACAGCCTTTAAATCTCATTTGTAAAAGCTTTACAAGGCATAAATAGTCCTCACTTTAGATGAGCTCACAAAAATAGTTAACTAACAACTACATATGTTTTATAACTACCTGAATTAACCCTGAATTACAGTAGAAATACATGTTAATAAACCATTTATTAACACTATAAGTAACTATTACTATATGTCTGAATAAAAAGATGTATGAATGCACATTTAAATAGTTTATTAATCATTTACTTACAATTTCTAAGTGATCTTATGAACCACTGACAACTCCTTAATAACTGGTGTGTAAATAATGCTATACTTAATTTAGAAATAATAAATTGATCATTAATAAAGTATGAAAAAACAATTATTTAAATACATTATAGATATGCTCTTAAATCAGGTATAAATCATTTATATTTGTATTTATAAACTGCTTATAAATGTCTATTAGTGCTTTATAAATTATGAATTAACTGTTTCCTAATGCTTAACTAATGATTAATATCATGCAGTTATTATAAAGTGTTACCTTGTATTTTTATTTATTTTTGTTCTGTGACTGAACCCTCGTCACATCATTCAGCTCGACACTGTTATATTCCTTTCGTGTCCATGTTGTCATGCTTGTCCTGCTCCACATGCAGCACATGTTCACCAGATAATGACCATTATCCACACAGGCTCAGCTTCATCGCCTGCTGGAAAAAGCTGAACATCATTAGAATCACTGGCAGATAAAACACTCCATATCACCGCCATAGTGTCCTTAAGCATGACATTGTGCTTCATTTGCCTCATCCTTGAAAAAAGTTATGTTTGAATGTGTCTGTTTCCAGCGAGTGTGATCTGGTCATCTGTGAAGCATTGGGCTGATCGACTCCGTGCTGCTGTGGTTCGATTCGATCAGAGTATGAGGATGAGGCGTTTCGTCAGGTGGAGCCAGGCTTATCATGTGATCCAATTGGCAGATCTGATCCGATCCATGTGGTGGACTATATGTATATGTAATATATATATATATTATATATATACTTTCTTTCAGGCTGAATGTTGCGTTCACTATGTCACGGGTGTTCGTAATGTAATGCAGGATAATAGGTGGGAGGTTTCTCTTACCTGATTGAAGCATGGACCAGTCAAATCCCAAACAGGTGTGTTAAATCCAGTAATGAATGAGCGCGGGCTATAAGTGGGAGCGAGTATTCATTTTAGCATGTTGTCTCGTCAGGAGAGATGCGCCACCGGTAAGCTGCTGTTTTTATCTATTGAGTTTGTTGTCTGTTGCGTTACTGCTGTGCTGCCGTTATATGTGCGCAGTTTGTATGATTGATAACTGTTACTTTGGTCACGCTGATAAAACCTTGTGTGCGATCTGATGTTTAATATTGTCGGCTCGATAGTATCCGTGGCTATAAAAAGGCAAATGTTTGAAATTGGAGCGTTTCACTGTCACACGAGTTACTTCCTGTTTGCGGTGCTGGATGGGTAATGTAGTTGATCACTTTACATTTTGTAATGGATTACTATGCTCAGCGATGCCACTTAGAACTACACTCACTGTTTTTCACTTTGAGCCAGCAGACTGAGAACGCTATTGGTTTAATGTGTAACATTGACATTGTATACTTGGTGTGTGTGAAGTTGTTGCATTTCTGTGTTAATATGCATGTGCTTAGTATTTAAACTAAATGGCTACACAAAGTATATTATGATATTTATAAGATTAAATACTGACTATATTGAAATTTATATTTTATTTATATTTGTATATATTATATTATGTAATCTATATTTATATTTAGATTTTATGGTTATCAGTATTGTTTACATTATAACCTCTCTATTTCTCCAGGTTTATAACCTGCTGCTGATATTTGTGGACTAATCAACTGTAATTAAAAATGAACCAAGAATAAATAAAATCCACTACGAGTTGTAACAACGTGTCCTCTCCTGACGCCCCGTTCGGTGGGGATATTCTTAAAGAACCGAACACTGAATGTTCAGATGTTTAATGTTTTCATAGTAAAATGGTTTGAATAATTTGGACGGTTGACAAATTTCTACCGTTTTTTGGTACCTACTGATATATTGCCCACTCCTGTGCTCATGACAGAGGGCTAACAGTGATTTAGGAGGAGGAGAGAACACAGAAACACTAGACACATATATTTGGTTTTTGAAGTTTGTATGCATCAAGCTGAAAACAGCACATATCTGAGTTGGTTTGGTGTGTTCAGCTCCTCTGTCTGCAGTGTTGAAATGCTTTATATGCATGTATAAATGAGCATGCAAGCATTGTCAGAGCTGTAATGACTGGATCAGAAGGGCTGCTGTGATAGTGGTTGAGGAGAAGAGCAGGTGTTGTTCTGCTGTGGTGTGTGTGTGTGTGTGTGTGTGAGAGAGAGAGATGCTGCATCATCAGAAGGTCTCTGATAGTGATAAATGTGTCTTGCGATAGACGCGGTTTAATGGTTCTAGCCTTGTCCTGCTCAACTGTCACTTATCTTGCATGCCATCTGCCAGAGCCCCTCCCCTTCAGCACACGGGACGCGTGATTGGCTGATCAGAATCATGGGAGGCCCCTTATCGTCTGTCTCTAATGAGCTCTGAGCACATATTAGCATGAATGCATAAATGAATGTTTTCCTTGAGCAAATAACTTGCATATTAAATGTTGCTTTGGGCTACAAAGTGCAGGACATACAGACATAAAGTCTGTTAATTAACTCTTGTGTGTTTCTCCTGCTATCACTTCTGAACGGATCTGATACTCCAGAGTGATGTGTGCGTCTGCTCGGAAATTAAAGTGGTTTTACGCTTCTCTTTGTCAGCTAATGGCCACATCCTCCTATTGAATATTCAACACTTTAGAGCAATCTGCATAATCTTCCACATGAATTATAGTCCCTGTTTCAGCAGTGCATTTCAATGAGCTCAACATTATGACCAATGAGAGATGATGACCAGAACAAACTTAAAGAAGCTTTTGAATATGCATATCATCACTTCTGATGAGCGCATTCATCATTAACTATTTTAGGAGTAGTTACTGTTAATAACCTGAAGCAGGTGACCAGACAAAATAGTACCATAGTACTCATTTACATTCATGCATTTAGTACAGGCTTAATGAAATGCAGTGAAGAAATCATAGGTTTTGTGCGTGTGTGTCTGTATGTTTAGTTCCCTGGCATATTCCTGGAATTTTTGGTACAATCAGAATGATCCGAATCGGTTCAGACAGACAGCACCCATACTGTATATACACTGTTGTTCAAAACACACACACACACACACACACACACACACACACACACACACACACACACACACACACATTTGGACTCCATAATGCAAGGAATATCAGGTGCACAATAACACTGTCTGTGTTTACAGTATGTGTGTGAATATCTTCTGTGTTATACCGGTGTATTCACTCGCTCCTGAATTGATGATGAAAGTCAAAGTGAGGACTGTTTGAGGAAACTAACCAGTAGGCTGAAGAATGAAAGAGTACATGAACAAGCTGTTTATCTTCTCTATTACAGGCTGAACTGACATCTCTGGCCTCTGTTAACGTTGTGTTTAAAGGTTTGGCAATATTTCTCCAAGAAGACCACCACCTGCATGGACCGCCACTTGAAGAACCACACTGAGCTGACCAAGGTGGCTCGGCGTCACTATATGCAGACCTGCAAAAAGAAAAAATACTGGAAGATCTAGCGAGCTTGAGGGCTTCCATCCTGGAGGAGCCAATGGTCTCAACCCTGGAGCTTGACGAGGCCCAGGATGTCTGTCCCGCAGGAGCAGGAGGAGGAATGTGGCAAGCCTAACTGTAAGGCCAAGATTAAGGACGTACAGGACCGGGTGGCTGACTTAAATCAGTAACTGACCAGCACTCTCAGGGATGTCTCACGGCGGGACCGGCTGCTGAGGAAGCGCTCAAATCCCACCCCCTCTAGACAGGTTGCAGGGGCAACACAAAATCTGCTATCGGCCCTCAACAGCCCTGGGGAGGAGGAGTGTCCAGAGCCGCAGGTTGACAGTCCAGAGGAAGAGCCGGTCACAGGAGCCGCTCCTCCTCCACTCCTCCATAACCCTTCCTGGACCACGTGACAGCCCTAAGTGAGGATGACACTTGTCACTTTCGTAACACTTTACTATAACTTTCATTAATAAATATCCTATTTGTAGATTATTAGACTAGAAGTTGATTGAGAAATAGACTTGTAAGTGACCAAGGAAATAGTACCATTTGTAGTTTATTAGACTAGAAAATTATAGTTATGTATGTATATATATATATATATATATATATATATATATATATAATATATATAATATACACACACAATATTTTAATTTAATATATTGGTTAGTGTTTGTCTCTGTGCTATCGACCTGACTCACCTGGTCCTCCTCATGTGCTTTCCTTTTGCAGATCAGATCATTGAGGAGTCCCGGGCCCACTAGGATGGCATCAACCCACTCCAAAATTAGTAAATAATGTGTTCTCCAAGATTTTTTGAATACAATTTTTATTTCTTATATGTCAGCTGGCCAGACCAACCCTGGCCAGCTTGATATTTTTGGATAACAGAGCCAAGGTCCGGTCCTGGCTGTCTTTTTTAAGGAAATGCAACATTGCAGAGCCAACTGTGCACCATTACCTTAAAAATGTGGCACAGTTCCTCAAATATCTTAATGACACCCCACCAGCCACATGCCGGGTCTCATTGGGATTAGAAGGGAGATGCAGAAGCTGACTCGCCCGGTAAAGCGCAGAGTGGCTGTAAAACAAGCCAAGGAGGCCCACCTGATCCCTAAAGCCACACTTGCCGGGAATCTGCCAAAAAAAAAGATAACTGAGAGTCTGGGTAAGTTTTTGAATCCTCTCTCCTCTCGTTATTTGGCAATCAGTGTGATCCTTTATGCTTCTCCTTTTTTTCTGTGAAGATCGTCTGAAGAGTAGTCCTGAGAAAAAGGACCAATGGTCTTTTTATGGACACCTCAACACTTACTGGGCCAGCATTTATGGTCACCGTGGAGGGGTGTACCAAAATGTAACTATTAAAGAGGTGGAGGACGCCCGTGCGACAGCTGCCGAAGGCCACTTTTTCATTAATGTGAGTGATTCTCTCTCTCTGTCTCTTGTTGTCCACATGGTTTTCTTTAAAATAAAACTCAGCTTATGCCACCTCTCACTGTTTCTAAAGATGTCAGCCCACAAGACCATCCAGCTGGCCCTGGACCAGGATACTCCATTACTCCGTCTGTGGCACATTGTGATTGGGTTTAAGCTGTCACTACAGAAGAAAGAGCTAGCGTGCCCTAATGTAACTAACTAATGGTCCCACTGGGAAAATGCCTGAGTCCAAGGGCGTAGATTTGGTTTGAACATTGGGGGGGGGGGGGGGGGGGTTTGAACGTTGTATGATGCCTGTTATTTTTTTCAAAAACAATTTTTTATGTATATTGTTATTTGATAATTTATCTATCTATCTATCTATTTATCTAAAAGGGAAACACATCGGCTCTTGAACAACTGTAAACATGAAATTTAGATACACCACTTACTCAAAGGCACAGAACAGTGATTATGATTACACAGTTTAAATGAAAGCTCCAAATATCTGCTTGCGCCTCTCACAACCAACAACACATATTTGGCACACCAACTTGTTGTCTAAGAGGTCCAACTTGTCTTGGTGGACATGACAAACTGCCACATGATTCTGTCTCTTTTGTGCAGTGGCACCCCCAGAAAATTTTAACAGGGGTGGCCAAATGAGGCCACAGTAAATTTTGGGGTGGCACATTAAAATAAAGGAAAAAAAATTAAGGGTTTGCAATATAGTCAAAAAGTTTTATCTCTGTGAGTTCTAGGATTTTATCGATAACTATAATTAGACAATTTTGCTGAGTGTTATTTTGCTGATATCTTATGTTTAATTGTGCTGACACCTGATTTTTTAAATTTTATTTTTACCTTTACACCATTGTTTCTAAAAGTGTGCACAATCTTTTAGGTCAAATACTTGCATTCGGGCTTCTACCAAGCAAATGCAATCATTATCAAAAAAATTGATCTTTGCAATGCAGATAAAATAGAAGCTGCATCTGAAGTGCCATTAAGATGTTTTTACACACTGTTTAATGCAGCTCCGTGGAAGACGGAATACTTTAGCCTACAGTTACAAATGAATAAATAATGTTTTGATATTTTAAAGATAAAACATTGAAAACTGATGTTTGAAATTATTAAAAAAATGAAAAGGTTCCATAAAATGTGAAATTAAAACCGCCAATAGGTGGCAGCGAGTCACTGTTAATAAGTGAGTCATTGTGATTGAACCGAATCATTTAAACGGTTGATTCATTCAGGAACGAAGCACTTTAATGTTGCTCAGAGACGCAAAACTGTAACTGCAGCAGGTGCTGCATTTTTTTTCACTTCTTAAACTATTGTGAATTTACATTCTGCTTTTAAATTAATAGTACCCACTGCAAATCATCCTAGGGGTGGCCACAGGGGTGGCCAGAGTTTATACAGGGGTGGCCGCTTCAGAAGAGGATACTGGTACAACCAGAAGCAACCTGACCAGAGTTTCCACTTCACTGAACAGGCCACGGACTTCCACTGACAAAGCTTTAAGAATGTTTGCTGCCTCCATACTGGATCCAAATTGGTAGTTATGCCTAAACATTGGTAACTGAACTGCAAGAAACTGGCTGTTGATCTCAGGATACTCACACCACACTGAATCAATTTATCCAGTGAGTAGAGTGTCCTCTATAACTTTACAAAGCTGCTGTTTTCCTATACGGTTTCCTATTTTATTTTATTGATTGAATGGCATCTTCTTTACCTGATCACTTGCTCCTCTCCCTCTGCTGACTTTTCTACCCTGCTGCTATATTAACCTCGAATCTATTATAAAAACATGTTTAGAGATTATACACCTCATAACATTATGAAATTTGTGTATAATCATAATTGATAAAATTCTTACATAGTAGAGATTAGCAAAAGAAAGAAATTAAGTATTGAAACCGCCAGTAGGCAACAGCGTTTCACTGTTTTAATAAGTAAGCCACTTAAATCGTTCATTCATCCAATTCGCTCAAAAGTCAGATTAATTTAGGAAGAAAACGAACACCGATGTGAATACTTTTGTCATTGATAATTACAGACACTATTGAAAAATAAACTAGCAAATCAGACAGCTGCTTTGGTAACTTGTTATACTGATAGTTATAGCTAAATACATTGCAATGGATTAGCTAGCTAAAATACATGTGGTGTGTACTTAGCTATTACACAATATTCCCATACCTCATTCTCAGTAACGTTACATGGTTTATTATTATTTTTTTGCATCCCTCTCTGACCAGCAGTTAAATATAGTCCGCTGTGCAGCGCTTCTCTTCATAACGTTACCCGTGTGCTCTTCCATTCAAACACCACTCGCGTTGTTTTGGTGAAAGTGCGACTCGTTGGTTGGGCGTTACCAATCGGTTCAATGTAGGGGGATTATTTTTGTCTGATTTATTATGAATTAAATTAAATTAAATGTATGCATTTAGCAGACACTTTTATCCAAAGTGACTTATAGTGCATTCAGGCTATCAATTTTTACATATCATGTGTTCCCGGGGAATCGAACCCCCAACCTTGCGCTTGCTTGCTTGCTAGCGCAGTGCTCTACCAGTTGAGCTACAGGAACACAGTCAAACAAACTCATATTTGATTAGGAACAAAATTATTGTTACAAAATAAATGAATTCTACATATTTTTCATTTGTTCTGCTGTGATTTTCATGTTGAAATATTGGGGAGGTTGTAACTGATGGATTTGAATATTGGGGGGATTACCCCCCATCCCCCTCATAAACTACGCCCCTGCCTGAGTCGTTAATAAAGCTGTCTGTCGATGTGCGGTCTGACCGGCTCATGTCTGTGTGATCATGTGACATGCGTGTTGTTCACTCGCTGAGCAAGTGGACTCCATTCATCTGCACTGCTAATCAGTCACTATTCTGTGCACTAATGAATTATTTTAATTGTGATGGTCTAATGTGAAGCCCACACAGAGCGCAGCGGAGCCGTGGTGCGGTGGAGGGGCTGATCAATGCAGTTTGACACAATGGAGTTTAATTGTGACAATAAGCCCTAATCAACACTTCCTATGAATGAGAAATACTTTTTCCTCAGCTCTCTTCTTTGTTCTTTGAGTGAGAAAAACCGGTTGTTTCATGCATTTATTTATTGATTTGATTCGTTGACAGTGAGGTGTCTTCCTGACCAGGGTCTGCTCTGACGGTCCCTCTTACCTTTGTGGTTTTTCCTCACATTCGTCTCTTGGGGGAAATGTGCCCCGTCACCAGCAGGCCCCTGGGATCCAGAGAGTTGTGAAGTAAACCCACTCTCACTTGGCTGTTAAGCACTGCATATGGACTGCTTTACGAAAGGAAGACTTGATGTTCTCACATCACAGGAACTAAAACACTAGAACTGCAGTTTTGTTTGATGTGGCGTCAGCATTGTGGATATTTCTCTGAACTCACAGATGATCTGGTGTTCACTTTTGCAGCAGTGAAACTTTAACCCCGCGCAGCTGTGCTCATGCAGTTAGATTGTGTTACTCGAAACCTCTGATGTGAGAAACACTACAGGCGTCTCCTCTGAACACACACACGTTTCTGCTTAACCCTTCGTTAACAACTTTTCATTAGCAAAACACACAAGCAAAGTAACTTAATTCATTAGAATTCAAAAGTAGATTAGGTTTTTAAATGTGCTTTAAACTGTATTTATTAATTATTCATGTATTTTTAGGCCCTCTTTGCTTAACTGTAATAAACTGATTATTATGACAATACTAGTAAAATAAGTTTATGATGGGCGACCCAGACAGAAGCTACAAGAGTTTGCTCAAATACAGTAACTAAGTGACAGAGACAGTTTGTTGTTACAATAATTACAATAATAAGAAGGAAAAACATTATTTAATATTGCCAGCTGCTTATTTAAAATAAGAGGGAGAACAAATAAGCGTTCTAACTTTTAAAATACAAACACAGTGAAATTGTGTATTGATTGATTGCAAACGGCTCTGAAACCATGTTTTGACTTTGAATGTGCTGCGCTTGCATTGATTTAATAAAATCACAGGCTGTTGAAGTTTAATAATCACATTACGCTATTCCTGCTTCTCCATTCCTGGATTTTAGACCTCTTCAAATATTAAGGTGTTTGTAATACTATTTAAGATATTTAAGACTATTTACAACTTTAAATTTCAAACAGATTTTATTAAATACTTTTTAAGAGTACACAGGGATTTTTTCACATGCATTTCACTGTGAAGAACTGTGTCACTGTCAACCAGGAAGAAATATGTAGAGAATAATTAGGTGCTCAGATCATGATGTCACATTACCTCAGGAGATGGGCACCTGCGGTCTACAGTCTGCGTCTGACGGTGTGCTGATGGAGAGGAAGAGAGAGTACTGCTGCGCTGACTTAAGATGCATCATGGACTTCCTGAAGGACAGCTGAGTTCTGCAGAAAAACCTTCATGTCTCTGCTGATGAACACAGAGAACAGATTGGGATTCGACTAATATGTTTGTCATCCGTGCGTTGAATGCTGGGTAATGGTGGATGAAGTGCACACTACACTCAATAGTATGGATTAAATCTTGACATTTTGCAAATGCCAGTTCTTATGAGTTTGATAAGCTCTTCATTACAGTTTATGATTATTGTTCGCGAGTGCATTTGCTGCAGAGCAAATCGATGAAACTGAAACTCGTGTTTGAATGGAGGACGTGGCAGAGGTCAGACAGATATTGATGCTGTAAAACAGAGTGAGAAACGTCTCACTCTCTGAGCTTCAAACCCGATGTTCGTCACTGTTTGATCACTTGTAAGTGAATCAAATGCATCTGTAGGAGAGCCTCTGCAGAGCTTTGAGCACTGGGATGTGTTCAACGGCAGCACTGAAAGTGTGGTCAGATGCTGATGATCAGTGGAGGATGTGCTGTTGATTCAGGCAAGGCATGTGATTGGTCAGATCAGTGTTTCTTCAGTGATCACGCTGTGGATAAAGCAGCTGTCAGCAGTGTCATGTGTCATGTGTCGTACACACGATGCTCTCTACCTTCAGCACTCAGGTAAAGCATGAACACTGTGTGAGAGAGACCTGAGAAAGCAAACGAGAGGTTTTTCTGAATGTGATGAAACATCTTTCCCTTCTGGAGGACGCTGTCCGTCCATCATTTGTGGCCAGAGCCTGGAGCGGTCAGGGCCGGTCATCTGTCGGCGGCTCAGGAAGAGACTCAGTGCTGGTCTTATCTTTCACCTCACAGACAAACACGACTCACTTTACCTTCAGTGCTGCTGGGGTCACGGAGGTCAAACGCCTGCTCCCTTATCAGGTGAGTCACGACAACTTGTGCTCACAGCAGAGCTTCAGACAGTGTGTGTGTGTGTGTGTGTTTGTGTGTGTGTGTGTGTGTGAGTGAGTGAGCGAGTGAATGAGTGAGTGAATGAGTGTGTGTGTGTATGAGACCTCAGCGTTCCCGTCTGGATGTTGGGAGCGTGGAGTCAAGTGTTCCCACATGGCACAGATGGGGTTTGGTTACGAGGTCTGAGAAGGACTCATGGGAGTGCTGAGAAGCTGCTCATTCAGTCTAATAAAGGATCTCATGCTCTGCTGGGATGGTTCAGTCCAGTGTTAAATTTCGTTGACTAAATATTTCCGTCATTATTTTCATCACAAATATATTTTTGCGGACGAAAACGAAACAAAATCTAAAAAAGAAGGCACTGATGGAGACTAAAACTATGACTAAATTGATTGACATTATCGTCAACGAATAAAGGATGAGACGAAAATAGACTGTGACGAAAATCAAATCAGCAGACGGGAGAGATGCGAGGAATGAACAAAAGAACCGGCAAAACAGAACAGACTGCATGAGAGAAGAGAACCAATCCGAGCCTGACTTATTGAGACGTGAAGCGAAGGTTTTCAGTTTTTAAATGAGCTCCCGGGAAGACGGCATTCGAAGAGGTGATGTCTAAAAGAGCGACAAAATGTCCACAGCTCACTTCACGTTTGACGACGAACAAAACAAAACAAAGCGTAAAGCACGCGGAGCGCTCATTCGTGGCAAGAACACAACCAATTTGAAAAGACATTTACAGACGAGCCACCCGGACATTTTCTCAAATGTAATTTCACAACGATGTTCTTTTGTTTATTGAGCTAAGCAAAATTGGAAGACTGCAGTGCGTAGATGTTGTAGCATTAAATATTACGAACTGAAAAGTACTGTAAAATAGCCCCTTCTTCAAGTTAGATGAGCGCACAATACTAATACGTAATATTATGATACATACATTTGATTAATACTAATGCTTAGTATATTTTATAATGTTCTACTTGTTGACAATATCACAAATGTTTCTATATTAGTCATGTGAAACATGAATGTTCACATCCTATCATTATACATACTAATCTAGCAATATTGTAGTATTTAAAACATACAATATTGCTAGACAAATGAATACCTTATAAAATCTTGTTACTTTTTTATCCACCCAACTTATTAAATATTTACTTTAAATGTATGCACTTATTGTTCAGCTCAGCTGTAAGCTTTAAGGTCCTGGACCTAACTTTATTTTTCTTTTATTGATGGTCAATTGGCAGCTAGTTATTGTTTACATTATCATGACAGTGTTTGTTGCTGCATAAAAGCTTTTGAATTGAAATAAAGACACAGTTGTGTTGAAATAAAGTTGAATTTGTGTTTTATATATTTTGGTTAAGTTTGTTTCCTATACCAGCTGTAAAAAAATTGTCTAGTAAATCTGTTATTGATTTTAGTCTTATTTTAGTCGAGTAAAATACCAAGCAATTTTAGTCGACTAAAATAAGACTAAAATTAAAACAAATCAGATGACTAAAACTTGACTAAAACTATAAAGAATTATAATCAAAAGACTAAGACTAAAACTAAATTAAAATTTTGTGTCAAAATTAACACTGGTTCAGTCATCATTCTCCAGCCGTGAGATGATGGCCTCATCGTATGGATGACATGATCATTGGCTCCTGTTTAAGACTCCCACTAACTTCTCTTCTCATATCAGTGTTGCCAACAAACCCCATTCATCCTGCTTCCTCTGACTCTCCAAGAGCCATTATAATACAATTTCCCCAATCTGAAGTCATCAGCTCTGATGGTCTGTCATTCTGTCTGAGAGCTGTATAAGCCTCCGTGAGTAAGACAGCTAGAGCTATTACAATCTCTCACTAAATTAAAGTGATTTGAGCTCCAGTCTGGAGAACAGGGCTAATGACACTAGTGTTTGATGAAGGCAGTGATAATGTGCAGTAAGTGGACTGGAGACGAGTCTGCTGCTCCAGGAATATCACAGAGAAGTCATTAAAGGTGTTTCGAGCGGAGCGATGGCTTCTCTGTGTGTTGGTGAAGCCCACCGGCAGCAGCTATGATTCCAGTGCAGCGTTTGATCATAGTAGCTGATTTCAGAAAATAGACTTTATCTGTTCAGATGTTATTTAAATGAGTTATTTACTGTGAATCCTATTACGCTGCAGACCTCAGGAAATGAGAGTCATCTCGTGAAGAACATGAATCTGTGTGCTGGTGAGATCTGATGGAAACAAGGCTGAGGTCAAGGTCAGTGTGTGTGGTCACTCCTCAGAAGACCACATTTGAGTTAACTGTGTCCTGCAGGAGTGTCCCTGTGTCGAAGCATGAGGAACCATCTCAGCGCTGAAAGAGTGATGACTTGACAATATCTCTGATGGGATGTTCTCATCTTCACTCTGTCAGAGACGCTGGCATTCAGCCGCAGGAACTCTAACACCAGCAGCTGTCTGACCACCTGATCAGCTCTAACTCTAACTCAGAGGCTGGTGACCTCTGACCCCAGTGTGGGCATCTGGAAGTGTTTTGAAGCATGAGTCTGCGATTAAAGGGCTGATCTTTCATTGTGAAATCACTTTGAGATCTCAGTCCTAATAAAGCTGTTAATTAAAGTCCTGTAAATGTTTGTGTTTGGATGGAGATCAGTGTTGAGACGACGGATCTGTTACGCAGGTGCACTGCAGACAGTGCCAGCTTCTGGGTGGTCTGAGGCTGAGTTCATGGATTACACAGCCGTTAAAGGCCAAAAATAATTTACAACTTCAAGATGATTTCAAGATTGGTGGGAGTTGAACATTTATCGATTCATGCACTCTTTACTTTGTTCATTCTCTTTCATTTATTCTCTAAAGTCCTCATTTATCTCTGGTTGTGGAGTCTTTGTCTTTAGTTTACAAATTATAATAAACCTTGAGGGTTTGAGCTTGATGATAAAAATGTCCTATTGAAATATTTTATAACTGTTTTATTGTAAAATGAGAAATATTTGAATGTAATCTTGTACAGAAAGGTCGGTCAGTGCCGTTGGCCATGTGCAGGTCAGATGGAGAGATTGGTGTCCTCACTTGCTCTCTGCATCAGATGCTGCTGGAGATTGAGATTGAGGCTGGTTTGGCTGGCGTCTGAGAGCTGTTGAAGCATGTGTGAGCAGATGGAGAGAGTCCCGGCTGATGTTTACAGTCTCTCTCTACACTAGACAAACAGATACTGAACGATACTGTATTTATAGTTAGTCATTATGTTTCTCACGTTATGTGATCACACGGTCTTGTCTGTCGATGTTTAACTCCTGATTCTCTTCTTGATCACGTAACACATTGCAGTCATTATCCATCGTTCCTGATCAGTCCAGTTGCCACAGACACCACCAAATCATTCTGAAGTATTTTTCTCTTATAACAGATCCATGGTGGTCTGTTTGCCTGTTTTTCCCCTTAGAATAAAACACTGTTTTTAGTGTGGGAACAATTCCTTTTTTTTTCCCCTGATGCAGGTTGAGCTGTGTGTGTGTGTAGATGTTAACTGCAGTGAAACTGTGTTGAGGTTAATGTTTCACATGTGCTAATGGGAGCGGAGAGCGCCGCGGGATCAGAGTCCCATGAGGCAGAGATAGAGGAGGGAAGGTTTGGCGCTCGCTCTCGTCTGACTGGTGGGGTTTCCCGCCGTCTGACACACACTCTGCTCTCATGCCACTCTGACTCATGCTGTTTGTGTCCGAGACTGTGTTGTTTGTCCCGCGCTGGATCCCGCCACACACCTTCCCGCGCTTCCGCTCTGATTCCGGCTGGATTACATTCTCTCCGCCTCTCGTCGACTGTCACAGTCATTCTCCTTAATCTGTTTGATATGAGTCACTGTGTTTTGACAAACGCTGATTCACAAACACACACACACACGTCCTCACTATTGTGGAACCGGTTCTGGGTGTGTCGAGTGTGGGATGGGAGTTTGTTCCCCCGAGGGATGAAACATGAGCAGGACGGCGAACCGTCTCTTCTACAGGAGATGTGTGTCATTACTTCTGTGCTGAAGTATTTTTTATTCCCTGCTTTAAAGTGGATAGACAGCTTTAGATTAGTTATTTAAACTCTATGATTTCAAACAGGGGTCGGCAGACTTTCGGTAATAAAGTGCCATTGCTATGCTCATCTGTTGAAGAGCACAGGTTAATTCTCACACTCTAATAGTAGTTTTATTAAATGTACAGTCAGCATGCAGGTTCAATGGACTTTATATAAATGAAATGCATGTACCTCTTTCACTATTGTTTGTTCTTTAAAACATTGATCTGTTTGTGCTGAGAAGGTCAGTCATACCTGGACAGTGATGTCTGTCCATGGCTGGAATATGATTGGCTGATTCATTTGTAGAGTGCTTTTAGAGTAGAGTGTTTTTATTTTTACCTGATCTGATATCAGAAGTGAATGTATCCAAGTAATTTTCATTTCCCAAATTAACTGTTCAAGATGTAAATCCCGTGGCAACACATAGAAACAAAATAGAGACATCATTAGCATAGCTGCTGTTCTAACAAAGTAAAATTAGTTTAACCCAAGCTAATGAATAAAAATGCACATTTGATCAGATGCAACTACACTCAAAATTTAAGAGATACATTATTCGAATGCTTGGTGAAAGAGATGCGTTTTTAACCTAGATTTAAACAGAGAGACTGTGTCTGAACCCCGAACATTATCAGGAAGGCTATTCCAGAGTTTGGGAGCCTTTTGTGACGTTTTGTGACCTTAAGGAGCGTGATGGGTTGTAGCGTGGTAGAAGGCTAGTTAGGTACGCAGGAGCTAAACCATTTAGGGCCTTAGAGGTAAGTAATGATAATTTGTAACTGATACGGAACTTAATAGGTAGCCAGTGCAGAGACTGTAAAATTGGGGTAATATGATCATATTTTCTTGACCTCGTAAGGACTCAATTTTAAAAACTTCCAAGTTCGTTTTTCTCCATTTGCATTCAAGACTATGAGTTTCTTTCTTGAGAGAGTGAGTATTACTGTTATACCATGGCACAGTACGTTTTTCTCTAACCTTTTTCAGTTTGATGGGAGTAACAGTTTCTAATGTATTAGAGAAAATAGTGCCCATGTTGTCAGTAATTTCGTCTAATTCATGTGTATTTTTGGGTACAAATAGCAGCTGAGATAGATCAGGCAGGTTATTTGCGAATCTTTCTTTGGTGGCTGGAGCAATAGTTCTGCCCAGACGGTAACGCTGCGACATATAGTTAATATCAGTTATACGCAGCATGCACGATACAAGGAAATGGTCTGTAATATCATCACTTTGAGATACAATATCTATAGCAGTAAGATTGATTCCATGATATATAATTCAATCTAGTGTATGATTAAAATGATGAGTGGGCCTGGTGACATTTTGCTTGACTCCAAAGGAGTTTATTAGGTCAGTAAACGCAAGTCCTAATGTATCATTTGCATTATCAACGTGAATATTAAAATCTCCCATGATTAGCGCCTTATCAACTGTAACTAGAAGGTCTGAGAGGAAATCTGCAAATTCTTTTAGGAATTCTGTATACGGCCCTGGTGGTCTATACACAGTAGCCAGAGCAAGAGATACATTAGATTTCTTTTGCATGTCTGACAGAGTAACATTTAGCAGAAGTATTTCAAAAGAGTTAAACCTGTATCCTGTTTTCTGGGTAACATTGAGAATATCACTATATATTGTTGACCAGTCTGATGGGGCTCATGCTTATAACAGTAGTTTGGTGGAGTAGACTCATTTAGACCAAAATAATCATTTGGTTTTAGCCAGGTTTCAGTCAAGCAGAGTACATCAAAACTATTATCTGTGATCATTTCATTTACAATAACTGCTTTGGGTGTGAGTGATCTAATATTTATGAGCCCAAACTTTAAAAAATTGTTTTTGTTCATTTACTTTACTTGTTTCTGGTTTAATTACGATAACATTTTTTCTAAATCCTACATTATATTTATATTTATATTTTGACCTCACTATTCGGGGAACCGACACAGTCTTAATAGTTTTTACAGCGCAAGTACTTTTAGCATTTAAGCGGGTGGAACAAAACTCATCATAATGGTTATTTGAGAATTGTCTTACTAGTCACATGGAGCGAAGTGTCCTGGAGATGTTGTCAGAGAGCAGCTCCGCTCCGATTCTGCAGGGGTGTAATCCATCAGTACGAAACAGCCTAGGACGCTCCCAGAAAAGATTCCAGTTATTAACAAATAGCAGTTTCTGCTCTTTACACCATGACAACAACCATTCATTTAAAGCAACAAGTCTACTGAATCTTTCGTGTCCTCGTCGATACGTGGGCAGTGCCGTGGGCGTCGTGCTGCGAACCGTCTCGATCAGGCTCCTGAAGTCCCTCTTCAGCGTCTCCGTCTGCCGCAGCGTGGTGTCGTTAACCCCGGCGTGAAGCACGACCGCTCTGGGGCTCTCGCCGTCCTTCAGGATCGCGGGTATCTGCGCAGAAACATCGAGAACACGAGCACCAGGCAAACAATGAGTGTGCACTTTACCTTCGGCTAACGTAGCACTTACGTGTCGGACGATGGAGTCTCCGATGATCACAGCGCCGCGTCCTGTCTCGCGGAGGGGAGCGAAGCAGTTCCGTATGGAGATCTCGAAGGCAGGAGGGGGAGAAGTCGTCGCCCGGGACCCGGCTCGCGTCCTCCGCTGTGGATGCACCCAGGGTCCGTGGTGTCCCGGCGTTGCAGTGAAGGACATCTGGGAAGATCGCGTCCTGGGTGCACCGGGCCTGCGCAGAGAAACACATGGAGTAGACGTGGTGGGACTGTTAACAGCACGCTGTATACTTACCCCGGGATGATTCCAGCGCGGCTCTCCGCTCTCAGCTGGGCCTGCTTTACTGTACCTCCAGGTCGCAAATCTGCTTCCCCACGGTCTCGAGCTGCACAGAGTGGAGACATTCATCCGCCATTAAAGCAAGTAACAGTGAGTACAGCAGTGGTAGTGTGTGTGAATAGAGTATTAGCAATGTAAGCGCAGTTAGCAGCAACCACGCTTGCTGATGCTAACAGGCTAAAAGCTAATAGCGGAAACGGGAGATCAAAATAAATCTAGTGATAGCGAGGCGCTCTGATTGTTTTTGTTGTAGAATACAATAGAGGATATATTCACACGTTATATAAACGGAAACGATGGTGTATAAGATTGATTTTTAAGTTAAAAATAGTCAATGAAAAGAATATAATGAAGGAACTCAAACGCAGTACAGACGCCAACAACAAACAGGAAGTGACATTTTTTTAAAGCGATTATTACAAGTGTGATCATAATGATTACAATAGAGAGAGGTTTAGGAAGTGTGTGTGTATATCGATTAGACAGGACAGACTATTAAAAATAGAGCAGGCACTGATAAACAGAGATGTATAGTAACGAAGTAGAACTACTTCACTACTGTACTTAAGTACTAAAAGGTGGTATCTGTACTTTACTAGAGTATTCTTTTTTTCTCCTACTTCCACTTTTACTTCGGTACATATTTTCGCTGAGTTTAATACTTTTACTCCAATATTTTTTTTATGTGCTGCATCGTTACTCGTTACAATTATAATAATGTTACGAATCATTCCATTACAAACCACTGCCAGAACTGTAGATGGCAGGTTTGATGAAGCTGGCACATCATTGAGCGAATCAAGCGAGACTGAGCGTGCTGACTGAACTGCTGTGAAGAGAGAGATGAACACCGAGCCGATCCAGACAATGACTCGTTCACGAGTCAAGAACCGGTTGCATAGGTTTTCGGATGACCAGAAACGTTAGTTCTTTCTGACAGTTCGATTCAATAAACCAGTTGAAGAAAACAGTTCACCGATTCTTATGCACTCGATGCAATGGCGTCATTGGCGTTGACTGCACATTGGCTCATAACATTAACACAGAATTAGTTCAGAATCAATCACCAAAAGAATCAGTTCGGTTCAGACGGTCTGTGTTTCGGTTTGCTTCACGCTAAATCACACATGCGCAGTATCATCAGCTCCTCGGTTCACGAATCGGACGCGTCTGACAGAAACGGTTCTTCACTCGTGAACGAGTCAATGTTTTGTTCGTTATCTGGCTCGGCTCGGTGTTCATCTTCAGTTCTCTCTTCACATCAGTTCAGTCAGTGTACTGTTTGAGTAAATGAATTACTCCGGGATATTGGTTTGTTTTAACTCAGAGGGAGTGTCAGAAACATTAAACAAGTTAACAGCTTAATTCATCTGTGGATTAATGCGTATTAGAGATGTGAACCGTTTAAAACGATTCAGTTCGATTTGGTGGACTGTTTCAAAAAGATCCTGTTACATCAAACGATTCGTTCGCGAACCAGATATCAAAAAACTGCTTTGTTTTTAACTGTCTTACAACAGACACAGAAGAGAAGACAATGCTGAATAAAGTCGTAGTTTTTGCTCTTTTTGGACCAAAATGTATTTTCGATGCTTCAAAAAATTCTAAATGACCCTCTGATGTCTTACGTGTTTGAAACAACATGAGGGTAAGTTATTAATGACATCATTTTGCAAATTGGGCTAACTAACCCTAGTAACCATTTTTTGTTTACAAGAAGTTACAGTCAAAGGAATTGTGATTGTCCTTTAGGTTAATCATTTGAAATAGTAAAAACAATATGTTCAAACTTTTGACTACTTTCTTTAAGTTTTTTTACACTGCTAAAGAGTTGGATTCCCATGCTAAACATGGACAAAGTTTCAAAAATTAAGTTGTACGTTTGAAGGAGTATTTTTGTTCCAAAAAAACCTCTTCCGGTTTGTCACAAGTTTGGGAAAGTTTTTTTCGAGTATGGCTCTGTGTGTCGTTAGATGGAGCGGAATTTCCTTATATGGGTCCTAAGTGCGCGCTCTTCTACCGAGTAACTGAGTTACTTCTATCAAGTAAACAACATGCGATGTTGTCATCAAACTGCAGTTTCCACATGTGTAGCTTAAAAAAAAAAAAAAAAAAAGACAAAGTGGAACTTAGTCATTTTCCAAAACCGCTAAGCAAATATATACAGTTTCAGTACATACCACATAGCATACCGCCTTTGCTGATGCTGCTCTTGTTAAATTTCAGCCTCTGGATCTGTGTCACAGCTTCCACATTCTCTCAACTCAAAAGTCTACTGGCGCTCGTGATTCTTTAGCTCCGCCCACACGTCACGCCTCTAGGCGCTCGTGTTTTTCCGGGAAAAATCGGTACAGACTATCTTTCTCTTATGAATATAATAAAAATAAAGACTTTTTGGAGTTATGAAGGATGCAGTACTACTCTATAGGTACTCAAGATTAACAGGAGATTGAGTGAAAACGAGCATTTCACCCCCCCTTTAATAGCTACATAACACAATACTTCTACTTTTACTTTCAGTATTTGAGTAGTAAATTTTAAAATAGTCAACAACGATGTTGTCCCAGGAACATGTCTCACTTGGTAAAATCAGGTTAGGCTATATATATACCCCTGCTTTAAAGGTTTGATTTTGAAGAGAGGCCATTTGTTGGAAGCAAAATGGCTGAGATGTAAGATGTTAAGAAGCTGACAGATTTCCAGTAACAGTTAACTTCAGTGAGAGTTGGTGGTTCCATAGGCCTTTCCAAATGAAGCAGAGTAATTTAGTATGTAAAAGTTTATAGAAAACCAAATTTAGTCACAAAGTGATCTGTCAAAAGGCCAGATCTCTCTTGAACTCTCTCCATCATTTTAACATGATTTAATCTCATCCTGCTCCTCTGTGAGTTACTGTCAGCATTTGTTTTCAACTATGAAAGTTCTTGTGGCATTTGGACTTGAGGTCTAATTGCTGTAAAGTTCAAAGATAAACCGAATTGACATTTCATTTACATTTCATACTGTGAGGTCCTGCCGTGCCACAGCTCCCCGGGGATCCGAATCCGCTTCCCTGGTCCCCACGTTCGGCTCTTGCCGGGAGAAATGCGGGGTCAGGTAGGAGCTCATCTCCTTCATTTAATTCAGGTTATGGTGTGCCAGACACGACCCGCTGCATACAGATCAGGCAGCAGGTGGAGAGGTCTGGAGAAAGGACACACAGCTAATGACGTCCTGTGGGAAGATCTGCCCTTTGTGGACGGACGCGTCCTACACTCACCTTCCTCTGGGTGTTTCTGGAAGTGTTCTTGTGTTGGAGCAGAAATCTGCTGCGGTGGCAGAGAGAATGATCAAACACGGAGCACAGGAGATTCAGCACCACCAGCCCCTGGGAAATATCCTGCCATAATTGAAAACCAGGCTATGCTGAAGATGAATTTAATGATTTCATATTGTCAGGCAGGCTTTGCCTTATTATTCCATTTGCATTTATTCCATAAAGCCTGCATATTTCCCTCTGTGAGTGTGATTTTTATGGGTTCATGGGTCGGTTGATTCTGTATGATTGGAAAGTTTGCAAAGATCACCTAGAGACTGAGAGTGAGTTTTGATTTTTTCTCACACGAGGATTCACAAGAGTCTACAGCAAACAGACAGTGTTTAGTGGTATTCTCTTATCTCTGGGGTGCTTTTAGGGAACCGGCTCTAGTGATTGTAGATGGGGATTTGGTTTGTGCGCCGCTCATTTGCTGAAGGTGCTCAGGAGTTAAGCACGGTGCACTGATCTGAAGCTTCTGCTGTTTGTTCAGGTTTTGTTGCAGTGTGTTTTTAAGCTTGCTTGTGCTCAATGACGTCTTTGAAGCTGGACCTAATAACCTCATGCTTCTGAGGAAGGAGCTGTCTGATTCCCAGTGGTTTTTTGCTGGTGTTTACGGGCCACTGGCACAGAACTTCAGCGCATCACAGCTTCATTGTTCCCTAAGGCGGTGTGGGGAGCGGATCTCTCTGTCTAGTTCTGGCCATGTTTGCTCTTCTGAGACTCACCGAGGGTCTGCCTCCTCCAGGTGTGAAGTGGTCGTGCCAGTAGTCTCTCATCTGCTCCACCAGCTCTCCACCTGCAGGACTGGACATGCCAAGGTGTTTCTGGAAGCCGCCCCTGTCTTCTGACCAGAGATCAGTCCTGTGCATTCTCTTCTCCTGATATATTCAGACCAGACTGATGCTAAATCAGCATGAAATGTCACGTATTTGCCAGACACAGGCTGGTAGGACACATGACGGCTCCGCTCTTCTCCGTCCTCCAGCTCTCCACACCCCAAGGCTCATCTGCGGTGGATCTCTGTTGACAGGCCATCTGTGCTAAACCGGACCCGTGTGGGGGTGCTGGTGCCTCGTGTCAGGAGCCAGGACTGATTGAGGGCCATTGGAAGGCCCCTGCTATTGATTGTTTAACTCCTGTGCTGCTGAAAATAATTTACCTAATTTGATGTTCCTGGACAAAAATGACTGGCCTTTAAAATAGCTTGTAAGCCTAACATTGTTCTATATTGTAACCAAATCTTGGATTCAGTTGTTTTCTTTTAATTATTGGCAGTGTTAGCAATCAGTCTATCAGTGCAACACCTGTATGACATTGATTGAGGAAAGATTGGTCAAACCAGTGTGTCCTGAGTCTGAGATTGCATTGATTCAGATTCTACTGGAGCTGTTGCCTTGTCTGCAGTTGTAGTGAGACAACTGTTTATTTATGGAAAGTTAAAAATAAAAAAACACTAAAAAAACAATCTCACCTTAATGTTTCCTAATATCACAGCAGAGACCTAAGTGTCATCCAAATTCATTTTCCTTTTGTTATAAGTTAAAATGTTCCACCCTTTTTATACTGATGTCAGACTTTCCCATCATGCAGTAAAACCCTTTAATCAGTGAGTGAGAACTCGTGCCTGTTAGGTGTGTGTTCCAACCTCACACCCTTTTTAAAACATTGACATTGGAGAAGGAGCTGTTTGAACCTGGATCTCTTTTCACGAGCCCCGGAGGAATCAACTGTGGAGCACCTGCAGGGTAGAAGATGAAGAAATAAGCACATGAGGAACGAGACACTGATGGGATGCTGGATCTCCAGCGACAGGTTGATGAGCGTAAGTGACGAGAGGCACTCCTTTCACCCACGGGCTCTCTGAGGATCAGTTCTAACAGTGCTTCACTTTCCAAGGCTCTGTGTGATTGTGTGAGAGCGCTTGCACACTTCTCCATGTGTGTTCAGGTGTGTCAATGGCTTCTCTAACAATGCGCCACATCTGTGTGCTTGGAGTGTGGAATCCATTTGCAGACTGACGATTGTTTTTCTCATGCATTAAATGAACCAAAAAGGCCTCCAGCAACAGGTGATGTGTGTGTGTGTGTGTGTGTGTGTGTGTGTGTGTCAGTTACACTGAACCTCAGTGTGGAAGCTAGATCTCCAGGGATGAACTCTTTAGTCTTAACAGGTGTTCTCTGGCTCCATCAGTCTCCAGCACAGAGCTCTGCAGGAGCACGTCGCTCTCTTCTCTGTGTTCTGGAGTGATGGACCTTCATCTCATTTCACCTGCTCTACTCCTCACACAGGAATCATCGGCAGTTTTCTGGCATATTGATATTATCTGGAGATGAGAGGATCTGCCCTGAATGCTTTGGCATCACATTACACAGTTTTGCAAAAGGAAACACCATTTATGTTATATTCATATATATATGTGTTCACAAATGATGTACTCACTTAAAGCGTTATGTTACTTATCATTCTTGAATTTGGTTTTAAACGAGGTAAATACTGTATTTACTGTATTTAGCGGACGGCTAAATACTCTCATTACAGTATGTTCAGGAACTAAGAGTGATCTGGCATCATTACATGCCCCTCGACTTCCCTGTCCCATTTCTGTTTCATCTCTTCCCTTTAGATGGGCAGTCAGCTGCTGCTCGTGTCTCTGTCCAGGCTTCATCGGTGTGGTCACTGCGCAGAAGGACCCTCACATTCATCTCTGTTTGTCTTCTGTGTTGATACTGAAGCTCAGAACAAATAAGAATGTCTGTGTGTCATTAATGAGCGGGTCAGCAATCAATCCACAAGCACTAATGAAAGCTTTGTTGTATGCATTAGTTATGACAGAGCTGCATGCTGGAAATGTCATGGATAAAAAAAGCTTTTGTTTGTTATTTCTGAACCAGAATCAGAACTGATTCAATGTCTGCTTGACCTTTCAGTCCTTAAATAGCATCAGATAATCATGCGTCTAAGACTCACGCTGGTTATTGTAGCTGGTCCTGTGGGCTGTCATGTGTCTGAATGTCAAGTCAGATGGATTATTTGTTAATGAAGAACACATCCCAGGATTCATCAGGACTCCTGTCACAGATGGGGGATCCGATGGTTTCTGTGTCTAAACTCAGAAGTTTGTTCTTCTGTCGTTGCACTCTGATCAGAGCAAGAGTAAAAAAAAGACCGCTTGTGACCCCATACTTAGAATTCGTGCTCTGCATTTAACCCATCCAAAGTGCACACACACAGTAGTGAACACACACACACACAGCAGTGAACACACACCCAGAGCAGTGTTCATCATTTATGCTGCGGCGCCCGGGGAGCAGTTGGGGGTTCAGTGTCTTGCTCAAGGGCACTCAGTCATGATATTGAAGGTGGAAAGAGCGCTGTACATTCACTCCCCCCACTTACAGGTCCTGCCGGCCCGAGACTCAAACTCACAACCTTTGGGTTATGAGTCCAAATCTCCAACCATTAGGCCACGACTTCTTTGTCGGGATGAATCAGAAATAGATCCATGGTTAACCCTTCTGTTACCCTCAAATCTGATAACATCTGTTACCCACTGGGGTGATTTTGACCCCAGTAATTTAAACCTCAAGAATATGATTTTTTTTTTTTTTTTTTTTTTTTTTTTTACAAAGGTTTGTGTCTCAGGTAATTTATGTCGTTGTTGACTACTTAAATAGCCTTTTTAGTTGACATCCACCCACCAAACCCCCCAAACCCCTTATAAATCCAGAATACCCATTGCACGACTATGGAAACATTTACAAATAACCATAAAATCTTACTGATTGACCTAAAATTTGAAAAGTATATTGTGACGAGTCAGCTGCCTTCTCCCTGATTGTCACCGGCACCCCGTCCTAAATCACCGCCCTTCACCAGGCTGACTGGAGTGGGTGTGTGAGAGGAGCGCTGGACGAGTCAGGGCTGGCGGTGTGTGATGGGGCACACCTGAAGGGAATGGAGCCTCATCACCGCCGCTGTTTAAAAGCCCATGGTGTCCTCGTGGGTCCAGGAAGGGTGCGCTGAGGGACTCCCGCGCCACACCTCCAGAAGAAGTAAGTATCACGCGTTAGTTTTCCAAATTGCCTTTCTGAAAGACCTTCTTGGCACTCTTTAAGGCTAATGTTACTGATTCTACCATTGTCGGTCTTTTTCAACTGATGCTGTCTTCATGTGCTGCCAGAATGATCGTGAATAGGAAAGTGGGAGCTTAAATTGCATATGAAAGCAGTGTGAAGTCGCCCGCTGTAATTAGTCAAGCTCATCATCACAAGTGGGGCTTATAAAGTTTTAATAGCATGCGATGGCACCATGAGTTATTTTTTATCGTGTCGTGCTCCCATCTTTGTTTCATAAAGTGAAATACTTGAGCTCTTGAAGCTCAATGATGCTTTCATATCAGAGAATGATGCAGAGATCATGCTGTTTTGTAGTATTCTGTACAGTGATAGAAGGTTAAGTTGATTAACACTGCATTATAAATGTACTTTACCTGAAATGGCTTAAAGAACACTTTTTTTGTATTAATTGTAAAACGTCTCTATCTGTATGTTATTGAGCTATGGTGAAAGCTGGGTGTTTTTGTCTATATGAGGGATTTCCTGGAGCGTCTTCAGTTCTATCATTCCTGTGAATCTCACTTTTCCAGAGTTTCTGCCCTCCGGCAGCCCCACATTACATCACGTCTGCACTTACTAATGCTCACAACACCCTGTTTTGGGGAATGATTGGAGTGTTTGTTTTTTCTTTTCTTTTTTTTCTGATTTTCTCTAAAGACATTGGAAATAAACCTCCATATCCATACATTTATATCCAGTGTAGAAAAGTGTACAGGAGTATTTTTTTTTTCTTTTAGTGGATGAATAAAATTTCCTGACAAAAAAAAAAAAAAAAAATTACTGTGACAGATTTGTTATCATAGTAAATTAATATTTTGTTTTTATAAAACCTTAGACATTTCTAATGATTATAGTAATAAGCCCCTTACATGGGGTAAACGTGTAAATGATGCTTGCACTCTAATTGTCTTTGATTGCATTTTAATAAAATTTACAGTTTACAAATGCATGCCTCAATTTTGCCACTTTCAAAGCATGATAATAATTTTGAGTTGTTTGTGAGAGTAAATAGTTCAGAACTTTTACCAGGGTGTTTTTAAACATGAGTATCTGCACCTCTCGAGTGAAGGATGTGTTTACGCTTGCCACATTCACTCTGAGCTGCCAGAGACTCTCTGATTGATTGTGTCAAACACATTTCTTCTAAATGAAATCATACTGAATGCTCTCAGCTCGTCCAATCAGAGGTATCCGGTCTAAATGCAGTGTTAGCAGGCGGTTAAACACGGCTATCACAGCGGCTGGCGGCTGATTGAGAGCATATATATATATATTTCTATCCTGCCATTCCATAGCACCAGAGCCGAGCTGCCCCATCATCCTCCTGTGGTTAATGAACGCTAATGAAGCGTGCGGCAGCTCCAGAGAGACGGCCAGCTCCTGGGTTTGTGAAATGGTAAACTGAAACTGCTTTGAGCGGTTAATTATTTCATGGGCTGATTGTGACCTCTGAACCGGAAATACAGAGTTGTTGAATATTTGGACAAACTGTGAGGTAACCAGCAAATCATTTTTATTCTGTTCTTCACACAGAAGCTCTAATGACTTCAGAAAATGTGGATATAGCACACGAGAAACATGGCCTACTGGTTCAGTTTCTCTGAAAGGAAAAGGTTTTTTTGACCTCATCTATTGTTATTGTACAGATTTATAACACAATATAGTTAGAGGCTAAATAAACACCAGACATCAGATATATTACACTCACTTTATTATTACTGTACTTTGTTTATATTTAAAACAAGTGTAAAAGTCTTCCAGTTTAAGACACAATACACTCAAAGATGCAGAAAAACATGTCTTAATATATTACGCAGTGTTCCCTTTTAAGGAAGCTTGGAAGATGACTTCAGGAAGGAAGACAGTAAAACGCCCAGTACTCCAGCACCTGTGAATGAGAGGAAGCTTTAACAGCCCTGAAGAGCCCTGAAGAGGGTCATTTCTTGCAGGGCTGCCTGTCATCTGTTCTGCTTCTATTATTCGGTAATGATGGCTGCCGGCCTGGATGCCTCAATTTTCCTCTCTTAACTCTCACACACTTTCATGCAGCTCTTTTGAGGGAATTCACTGCCGCTGTGAGAAAAGAAAGCTAGCCTCTGTGGATTCAGCGCTGATGAAACCATACGCTTTCAAACGAGCTTTAAGATGTTTCTCATGTAGGATATTTGAGATGTGAGAATGTGACCCTGCTCTCAGTGACGCTAGTGAGGTGTTTAAAAATAAAGAATAAACACAACACGTACGCTTTCTCAGAAATGTGTGAAAACTAACAAAGGTCTCTTTCCATGAGTGTCAGAGAGTGTAAGTGAAAGTGCAGAAGTGAGGCCACAGCTCAGTATGTCGCTTTAATTAGAAAGTCTGTCCGCTCCGCGAGAGAAACAGACCACACAGCTTCACAAACCTGCAGCGTTCAGAGCGAGAGCCACCCGCTACTGACCACACTACTGAAGATGCAGTGTTCGTCTAACATTTAGCTTTTACATAATCATCTTACTTTCAGCTTGTGCAGAGTCGATGCCAGAGTAATCCATGCGAAAGAGAGAGAGATATTCAGGTGTGAGTGTGTGTGTGTGTGTGTGTGTGAGAGAGAGAGAGAGAGAGAGAGTTTTTTTGTCTGGTTGTAGCAGAATTCACTGGGAAGGAAAGCTGTGGAGTGACTGTCAGTGGACTGCTCAGAGTTTGCAGCATGTCTATGTCTGGTTTAGGTTCAGGACGGTTTGAGAGCGTATAGCACTCTATTAATATATTATTGCACTAATTAATATTCGCTCAGTGGTTTACAATCAGTGAAACTCATTTAGGAAACAAAATGTCTCTTTAAAATACTATTTTGGTGCATTAGACCTCTATCTGTGTGTGTTTTTAACCTTTAAGGGGCATTTACAGTGGGTCTGAATGGCTTTGCCTACAGTGTGTGGAGCTGATGAAGAAGGTCACATACACCGACTGCTTCTTGCTCATATCTCTTCTGTGTCACTTTCTCCATTTTTTCATAGCTGTCCATAGCTCTTAATGCTGGTCAACCCCCAAACCCAATATTTCTGTGTGAATACATGCGTATGATGCTGGTGTTTCTCTGTGATGAAATGAAGCCGCTGACTGCTCACATCCATTCAAAGATTCAGGCTGAATTTTGGATCAGGCCTGTGTCCCAATCCTCATGCCTGATTATGCTTGCTTCTGAGGTCTTCCTTACAAAACAGTTGAGTGTAATTACAGTGGGTCTTTTGAATTAGTGTGAGTGTTGGTGCGTTTATGCTTCTGAGAGCTTAGCAAATACTCTAGCGTCTAGTATCTTCTGTAGGAATCAGCTGAAATGTGCTTCACATGAACATCACTGTGTGCGCATTGTTCAGATGAAGCTTTTGGTGCAGAGTTGTGTCTGTGTTCATTGCGTTAGTGGGTTTGTGTTGACTTCTGTATGTGCTGTACAGTGAAGTGAATGGATCTCTCGAGCAGTGTGTGTGAAAGCCGTCTGTGTGTCTTGTGCTAATGTGAAATTATAGATTGTGCACCAATCCAAATGACAGTGTCCTCATTCTTTCCTGTGTCCTCGCTGTCTTGATGAACTGCACGTACCCAGGGAGTGATTGGATCAGTCTTACGTCTGGAAAGCTCCACAGATGACTAAACGATGAGGCTGGCCGTCTCCTCACTGACACAGCTCAGTAAGTGATCTCTCATCAGAGGCGTTCGTTCGGAGGGACGAGATCAGAATGAATGGAGGGGCTGTTATTTGTGGAGAAGCATTGGGCTGTTCCTCTAGAGACTTACAGTCTAACATTCATACAGTAGACAACACTGTGCTCAAACTAGATATGGCGTTTTAAAAACTAATATTCTGATATTATTTGATTTAAATGATGTTTAATGAGAATTTTTCAATAATCACATTTTTGTCCCCATTTCTGAACGAGCTTATCATTAGTCAACGTATACAACAAAGTTGTGTTACATCTCAAGGGTTTCTTTAGCTGAAAACACATAAACATACATATGTAGATATAGGATTTATTTTTTTATTAATAATTACAGGTTGAATATTAGACTATTTGTGCACAGCCCTAGCTGATCCTAAAATTAAAATAACTACTTCAACTAGTTACGACACAACACTGCTGAACTGACAGTCACAGTACTGCTACTGCTATTAACTCCACGAGTGTGTGTGTGTGTGTGTGTGTGTGTGTGTGTGTGTGTGTGTGTGTGTGTGTGTGTGTGTGTGTAATGACATGGGTATGACACAGGTATTACAAGGAGAGGGTGACTTATGAGGACATAACCCATGTCCCCATTTTTCAAAACACTTATAAATCATACAGAATGAGTTTTTTTGAGAAAGTAAAAATGCAGAAAGTTTCCTGTGAGGGTTAGGGTTAGGTGTAGGGTTGGTGAAGGGGCATAGAATATACAGTTTGTACAGAATAAAAACCATTACAGCTATGGGATGAACACACTTTACACAAAAACAAACATGTGTGTGTGTGTTAGAGAGAGTCTGCATACATGCATCTGTGTGTGTGTGTGTGTGTGCGTGCGTGCGTGTGTGTGTGTGTTCTTTCTTAATAAGCAGAGTGAGATAAATAATCAGAACATCGCACCTACACACATTTGCTGCAGTTCTCTGAGGGTAATGTTCTGTATGTTCAGTCTTTCATCTAAGATTCATGATCATGGATGTGCAGTGAGCTGAATTCTGGCTTTCAGCAGTGAGATGTGTTCGAATATGAAACACCCATACTTACAGGTGAGCGCTAGAGTCTTTCATCCAGGTGATATGCCACATCCAACCCTTCAGGCAGGAGATCCTGGACTCACTTTGCCTCTGAAGTGTGTGTTCAGTATAAGTCTGCTCTTCCTCTGTCAGATCAATGTGTCTGTGTGCTGTAGACTGAACATGGACCATTCACAAGAAACACGCTTAACTTTACATATGAAGATGTAAAACACAATCATGTCAGATATTAGGGTTTTTTTTTCTTTCTAAAAAAGATAGATTCATAAAGTGTCTTGTGTTGTAGTTTACTGTGGCAGAAACTAGTATTGGTGTTGATTTGAGCTGTTAACTGACCTTAGTATCATTGTCTGATTAAAACGTCGTTCAGGAATCAGCTAGAACAGAAACTACTAAATGTTAAATTCCTAGTTACTAGGAGTCTGAAATGAAAAGATGTAATTTCTGTGAATTGAATGCCACATCCCTGTTGTTATTTCCCCTTCTGAAGAGGCAGTTGTTCTACACACTTCCTCGTCCACCACCGCAGTGGTCCTCCAGATTGGCCTTCACAGCGCGGCCCGCTCCGCTCTCGCTGGGCAGATGGGTAGTGGCTCCTGCTGTGGGATGAATGAGTAGATGTTTACCTTCACAGATTGCCTCGTCTCTTATCCCTACTCCTTTTATTTTAGCTGAGTTGTCCCGTTGTTTGTGCCTTTTTTTCATCCCAAGCGCTCTCGTACATCTGTTGTGTAAATACACAGCTCTGAAAGCAGCTTCATGCCGGGAGAAGGATATTACACACCTTCAGAGCCTCCACAAACAAAGAAATCTGAATATTTCACTGCTGAGAGTGACTTCTTCTCATATAACCTTCTAACCCCACACTTGCCAATCTAATTCAAAGTTTGACGATATCCAGTAGCTTCTAATTAAACGAATTTAAGCCCCACTGGGACACGTTCTGCAGCGAGTTTAAGTGCAGGTAGCAATAGTGTAAACACAGGAAGTGTGTATTGAATGGTGATTTCTGTTGTTTGTTCTTAGATGAGTCTGGTCCCATCACACATTATCTGAAGGAATACTCTTTTCTCTTCTGTGTACTGGAATATAATAATTTTATGAAAGCTTCAACTCTGCTCATGTACATTTCCCATGTCTATTGCCTTCTATTCAAACACTCAATTTCATTAACATATATCAAGGAAAAACAATAAAAAATTGTTTGAATAAGCATTACTGCATTACATGGCCATGAAATTTTGCGAGGCATTTGATGATGTCAGGAGGGACATGGGCAGGGCTCCCTTCATTAGGGCTGATTCCAGTGGATGCATGGGAGCCTTCAGTGGGGAATCTGCTGGACTGCCCAGCCTGAGCTCCACAGAGAATGAAAGAGTCCCATCTAGACTCCTGAATCCTCCATCTACACTGCTCAGCATCCCTCTCAATCACAGCACCCTCAATACATAAACACAACACACGTACATACTGCTCAGTAGAAAGTTTTACTGAATTTATAGGAAATTGATGTAGTGTTTTTGAGAGCTTGAAAATCTATTCTTTCAAGACCTGCCATTGACCCAGGATAATGGGCACTTCAACCACGAGGACAAGCTCAGCTCGTGGCTTCTTCCATCTTCATGCCAGACCATAATTGGATCCACCGCGTGAAAAGGGGCCAAAAGGTTCTGGCGCAAGAGATTGATGTGCTGAGAGATACAGGAGAAACTGTTTTACCCATCCACCAAACCTTGACCCCAAAACACATAGCGTGACCTCTCTGGGCTTCATGAAGCTCCTATTACTGTCCATTCTGGAGCTGAACTGGAGACTGAGACTTAGTTGCATTTCAGCTTCCTGCGAAATGTACCCTTTGTCGTGTGCAAAAGCCATTATTTGTGCACTTCTCATTTGTTTTGTGTGGCCTTTGGACATTTAGAGGCTCGTTAATGCTCACATAGCTTCAGACAATGTGCCACTTGTCACTCTTGCTATTTTGTTTCCAATTAAATGTCCCCATTCTCTTTTGGTGCCATGGTTCACATAAAATGGCCAAACAGTCAGTGTCTGCTGGGTTGGTGTGTGTGTTTCTGATTGGGTGGCTGATTAACAAACAAGACCCTGTTTGTTTGCCAATGTGTACTGTTCCAGCGTCTAGGATGCTCAATGTGAAAGCAGTTCCTGTGGCGGCTGCTGTTTATATTCCTTCAGTGCATCTCATTAACTGCTTTGCAACATTTGCACTTCAGGATTTCCTCCAGGTCGAGACCTCGGCCTTTCATGTCAGTGTTTTGTAATTCAGGTCTGGGGCGTTCGCTTGGCTGTAACTGACTACATAGTGCAAATGCGAGGGACCGGAGCTGCCATGGGTGGATGCATGACCGTGACCCAGGGGCGATGCTTTCTAATAAGCCCAAAAAAACGGAGTGGATTGCAGTCATGTCCAACAAGCCAACAAAGCATCAAAGGACCTCCATCTGCCAGCACACACAGGCAAGCATTGTGGGATAGCAGACGCTGAAAGAGAGGATCCAATTCTGTCATCTTCTTTTCTTTAGCCTGTTTTTCTCCACAGAAGGATGGAGAGGCTGAAGAGCTGGGAAACATAATGGATTTAGAGGGAAGTAGTCCATTGCGCTGGCTCTCCAGTACACTTACTGATGAGCTATTAAGGCTTCTTCACTCCAGACTGGAAGATGAGGAGTCGTGAAGTGTGTGGTTCCTCTAATGCACTTCTTATATGCTGTTCTGTCATGCTGAGATGTTCAGATCAATTATGTTTTAAATTAACACAGAATAATATCTTCAGGAAGGGCAGTGTGCACTTGTTTCCAGTAGTGGATCAGGACTATTTGATCAGACCCAAATGCACCTAATGCCCCAAAGGTTACATTTCAAGAAGACTGCCAAAAATCATCATGTTGAAGGTTTCTATTTTTTGACCAGTTAGAAATGAACTTGTCAGAGCTGTCTCTCTATGCCTTCTGGTTCATGTTAGGTCATGGCATGGAAAGATGTGGATGTCCACACTCATGATACCTACATGAGTCTTTTGTGTCCCCACTCATTCATATGATGGAAAGAAATTACCAGTGGATTTAATAAAAAAAAGACAAAAAGTGCAGATCAGACCAGATTAAACCAGCACTAGCCTTAACTTGTTTCTTCAACAGATTAAGGCATCCTCGAGTGCATAACAGTGTTCAGTATGAGAATGTTTACTTATTGATTTTGTTTTGTTTTTGTTATTTTAATCATTCTGAGGCAAATATCCTCTTTTTAATGGAATTATTTTGTATGCTTTCCAGCACTGCTCCATTGATACCAGAATCCCTGTTGGTCATTCCCTGGAACTGACTGTTTTCCATCATATTGGCTGTCAGTCGAATCGTTTGTTTGGGTTTGTAGAAGTTGCTGCTGGCAGAGCTCGGGAGGCTTTTCTGATGGCTTCTTCCTGAATTTCCTCTGGTACTAAAACCTATTGTCTGGAATTAAATGAGATGGGGGGCAACAGTATTCCTATTAGCGTGCCCTACTAACAGCTGGACCCTCTCCACCGTGCACATCACTGACTCTTCCTTTGGGAACAGCGAGACAAATTAATGCCTACAGGTCCTCATGAATATTAATGAAGGCCAACGCTTGAGCTATATCAATAGGTTTGAGTTATCTGCCAGAAATATAAAGAGAACCCCAGTGTAGTTCAGAATTAGCATTTTGGTGGACTAGGTCAATGAGTAGAGAGTTATGAAAGCCGTGTGGCTGGATAATGGAATAATATCACAGGGAAAGCAGATCTAGCAGATATCAGGAAATAGAGTGGTTATGGTTCATTGATGGTACAGTAAATTTGAGTCATTTCCTCTACATGTTCAGGCCATCAAGCACCAATATCTCATGAGTGTTTCAGATGGAATCCAGCTTCCTGGTTAAACATAGTGTACGCACTAAGAAACCAATAAACTGATTCATTGGCAGAGATCCTAATTTAATCAGAGCGGTTGCCGGTAGTTTATGGTTACTGAGGCTGCTAATAAGAGATGTGTGAGAACACACACAGTCACATTCCCTAGCTGCAGTGACTGCATTGTGTTGCACAGACCGTTGTCACACTGAGTGCTCTAAATTCATGCAGTATAGGATTTTTCTCGTGAGGATACTTGTGTGCAAAAAGATGCTTTTTATGTAACACTTACATAAACACTCATGTTTATTTCATCATCACATTGTGTTTTTGTCTCTGTCTCTCGTTGGGTTCCTGGCATCACTATTGCCACAGACAACAGGTGAGATGTCAACAAGTGTTTCTTCTCCTGCTCAGTTCTGTCTATTATGGACACGAATGTGGACAAACAGAGAACATGATCTGCACACACCATTAAGCATTTTTTTTTAGATTCAGTAAATTGAATAAATCAATAAATGCAGTTGATTATTGCTAGTTTTCACGAGTGCTCCTAATCTTATGAGATTATAAATCAAGTTTGTGTTTTTTATTTATTCTAACATGCTTTACACATTTTCTGAATTGTCTATTTACTATAGATTCTGTTCACTCTGGGGTAACATATGATTCTGTAAATGCCTTCAGCTTAACCCAACGCTTTCTACCTTACATTGTATTTCTATGACCTTCTTCAGAAGATTGAAAGATCTTCAAGCAGTGTGAGGTTCTTCCCACACTATCCAGCTGAATACAGTGTGGTGATGTACGTCTCATACTGTTCCTTGGTTTCGTTGTTCTTTCCCACTCGTTCACTCACTTAGACTTACTGAGGAAATAGAACATCTTGCACTTGTATTAGCTCATTTAGCCGCTCATAGTTGAATAATGATACTGGAACATGTCAATGGCTTTTTGGATTCTTTCATGATTTCAGCATGATTTCAATTTAATATGGGGACAAATTCTCACTATTAATTATTTGCTCGTTTACTTAACAACTACCTTACTAACTATTAAGCAGCAGCAAATTAGGTGTTTGAAGCAAATTTTGTAGTTAATGGTTTGTTAATAGCAAGAATTGCACCTTAAAATAAATTGTGACCCATTCCACTGTTGAAATGTTTTAAAGGTCAGCTCAGACTCCTGATGATGATGATGGTCCAGCTCCGGACCCACAGTCAGTCACTCTTACCTGTTAACAAATGCTTCCAGATGACAGATAAATGCCAATCTTCCCGTCGATTACTCTTCGTTATGTAATGCAGCTGTAGGCAGACGTCTCCCAGATGTGACGGCCTTATGGAGTTTCTCAGCGATTAGACCCCACAGAAACAATTAAACTGACTAATGAAGCTCGAACTATCAGAGGAAGGGGATTGGTGCTGGTTTTTCTATCCACACCTTATTATTTGTGTATCAGTGTGTGGCTCTTGTGAGCATCAGCATCCTCTGATTCACTGTGAGCTCCAGTAAGACCTCGTTCCTGAGTGTTTTCACTGTCCTTTCGTTTTTTACATTTACATTACATTTACATTTATTCATTTAGCAGACACTTTTATCCAAAGCGACTTACAGATGAGGACAGTGGAAGCAATCAAAAACAACAACAAGAGCAATGATATATAAGTGCTATAACAAGTCTCAGTTAGGTTAACACAGTACACGTAGCATGGGATTTTAAATAATATAATATAAAAAAAACAGATAGAATAAAAAAAGAATAGAGCAAGCTAGTTAGAGGTCTTCACACATACACACACATGCATATACAATTACATAATTAATGAAAAGAAAATAGAATATAAAAAGATTAGAAAGGTAATTAAATTTTTTAAAGAATAGAATTAGAATAGTGAGTGTTAAAGTTCGAGGGTCAAATAAAGATGAAAGAGATGTGTTTTAAGCCGATTCTTGAAGATGGCTAAGGACTCAGCTGTCTGGATTGAGTTGAGGAGGTCATTCCACCAGGAGGGAACATTTAATTTAAAAGTCAGTAAAAGTGACTTTTTGCTTCTTTGGGATGAACAATCAAGCGACGTTCACTTGCAGAACACAAGCTTCTAGAGGCACATAAGTCTGAAGTAACACATTTAGGTAAATGGGTGCAGAGCCAGTGGTAGTTTTGTAGGCAAACATCAATGCCTTGAATTTTATACGAGCAGCTGTTGGAAGCCAGTGCAAACTGATAATGGTTTTCTGATGTGTAACTTTCGTCTTTCATCAAATGTCCAGCATGTTTCTCTTATGGAAGCTTCCTCATATGTCATTCCTTTTGTTGGCTCTTCCCCTGAAGTGCCAGCACCGATCGATCCGCCCCATATTCTACAGGATCATTCAGCCGTCCAAAGAAGTGAATAGAGATTAGCACTAATGAAGACGGGATTGCCCAATACTGAGAATCCATTCATTGATCCTTCAATTCCATTATCACATTTTAGAGACCCAAACATCTGTCTTCTGTGGCAGAGTCATCTTGGTGTTTGTGATGGAGCTCTTGTGCACATGGTGCTCGTGTATGGAGGAACCGGTCCTTCAGGACAGCGGGGTCAGGGCGTGCAGGTTTAGTGGATGGTCTTCGGGGATGTCCCAGACACACCTGGCTCACATTCTGCATCCCTTCAGCTTCACGTCAGAGATGCTCAGCTCTGGAGGGACGGAGCATTAATAACACTTCCAGGTGTGTGTCTTGGGCTGGAGGGTCGGGTTGTCCGGGTGCTCTGGGTTTTCAGCACATGTAGACTATCTGATAGTGATGAATGGATTGCCTTGTGTTATCAGTGTCAGAAGGATCTGGCACGCAGACAGAGCTGGAGAAACTGGGAGCCTCCAGAACGGCATAATTACTCCCACATGAGGAAGGGTTAGCAGAGATGAATTGGAAAGATCTCCAGGAATGTTGCTCTTTCCAGCCGGACAGGTGTTTACCTTGACAGCTTATCTCATCAGCGGCTCTCTTTAACCAGGGGAAATTAAGGCAGCGTCCTCCGGTCAAAGTTAAAGGGATCTGGATTCAACGCTTCTGCCAGTTTTGCGCAGGGATCGGTGAGGAATACCCAGCACATGTGAAAACAAATTCACCTTAAAACAGAGACAGATGGGCAAGGCCTGGAGCGACTGATGCCAGATTCATGGGGAAAACTGGAACAAAACAACTACTAAGCTGGTGTCGCTCACACTTGGGCCAAAACAGACTCTTCATTTCCAAATCATTTAGTCAGATCTCAGTCACTGAGAGAAGTGTCCCCTCAGATCTACAGCGTGCTTGTTATCTGCCCTGTGTGTCATCTCAGACGGTCCTTTCTGGCTCTACAATATCACAGAACATTTCTAGTTCAAATAAATGCTGTTTTCTTTAACGTTCTATTAATCTGTGAATCCTGAAAAACAAAAAAATTATGTGTATCATAACTGTTTTCAACATTGATAATAATCAGAAATGTTTCTTGAGCAGTAAATCATCATATTATTCTGATTTCTGAAGATCATGTGACACTGAAGACTGGAGGAATGATGCTGAAAATACAGCGGAGCATCACATAAATATAGTTTGACAGATATTCACATAGAAAACAGCTGTTTGACATTGTAATAATTTCACAATATTACCATTTGTTTACTGTAAAATCTTACCAACAATCTTGTGAACAATATAGTGAAACAGCAAGCAGTGGTGAGCATTTCATTTCATCTGATATCTGATATAGGATGAATGCACAGTATGTCACTTTCGATAAAAGCATCTGCCAAATACACATTTGTAAATGTATTTCATTCAGTCATCACAATGGGAAAACTGATATTAAAGTTATGTGCACTGCATTGTGGGATAGAGTTTTCCTCACAGTGTGGCCATTGCAGCAGCTCACCGGTACAGTATTGTTCAGTGCGTCAGACTCTGATGTCCTAATCCTGAGATATAACCACCACTGATCTGTTTGTTTAGAGAGTCCAGCAGATGGACAGTATGTGAGGAGCCATCCTTCATCATTGCTGAGGTGACAGATGCACATTCGGTTTGGATTTATGAATAGTAACATGCTTCTGTATGATCTCCATCTGCTGGAGACGAGTTCACACTTTGAGCAAAGCCAAGCCGCACACGAGCACGTCCAGCACTTGATCAATCTCTGATCTGAAGTGAATCTTCTTCATACTGTTGAATATTTATAGACAGACAGCGGCTAATACACATGTTGTGTAACGAGAACATCTCCTGACACACTCTGTACTGTACCGAACTGTCCTTCTGTTGTTCTCTAAACTAGTCTTGCTATTCATTTCTGACACACGCCTCTGACTGCTCTGTTCGTGAAGACCCCAGCGGAGGAGGAACTGTATGAGCTGTACAGCATCACAAGATATGATTGTCTCATTTAGATCTGCTCGAGTCAACTGGAAACCCATTGAAAACCTGCAGTGATTCTGTCCATCTTGCCCTTGGACGTCATCTGTGAGTCTGAGCGACGACTTCAAATAAGGGGGGGGGGGGGTTCTTTGGCTTATGGAGATGATTTTTCTTCATCTCGGCCTGCTGCTTTGGGACCACTGTGATCTCAGGACCCTGGGCCTAATAGACTGAAATATTGAGTTTCTCAAGGTCACTCCGGGGTTCATCTTTCTTGATCAAATTTCGTTTCTATTTTTCCCCCGAATGAAGATGTGTGAGTTGAGGAGGGTTGAGCGTATTCTCTAAAGGCTGCTAGCTTGGTTAACTCAGACCTCGCTAACCTCTCGTTCTCTCCAGAAGGTGTGCTGCAGGACAAAAGATCACTCTCCATTGATTGAGTGGATGAATGTGAATATCGTCTGGAGTCAGGTGTTATGGAGCTCATCTCTGGTGCTCGTGACCCTGAGCTTCTGCGTTCTCCGTGTCAAGAAGGCTCTGGTCTGATTAGCTGAGGTGATGTGGAGAAACACGCAGAGAGATGGAGTCACAGGGGACAGACAGCGATCATTAGGCAGGTGTGGGCATGAATTCACTCTCCAAGTCTACATCCCAGACGTCTGTTGAGCTCTCTAGATGGTCTGAGCTCGTTTCTGGTGTTCTCTGTTCATCTGTGATCTAGTAAATCAGACCACACTGCTTCAGGAGGTGGATTTCAGCTCTGTGCGTCTGGAAGATTCATCAAATATCCCTGGCTTTCCTTATATTAGACACTGAATGCAGATGAGAAAAGGAATCATTTGTTGTTTCCAAAAAGACATGCAGTTTTCCACTGTATGTTGCTATTATTAGAACTGCCAATTCAGTGCTTTGCTTTAGTTTATTGTAAAACTGAAATAATGTCAAAAATGTAGTCATGCCTCACTGATTTGTTCATAAATTCCATTTTGAAGAACTGATGAAATACTGACCTGTGTTTGAGACGCAGCATACTGTATGACAGACGTCACAAACCACGCCTAACCTGATTTTACCAAGTGAGACATGTTCCTGGGACAACATCGTTGTTGACCCTGGAACAACATTGTGATTAACCAATCAGATTTGAAGAACCAGTTTATAGATTTTGTGAAGTTTATGCTTAAAATCAGTGTTTGGTGCTTGTACATCAGTGTCATTCATCTATAATTTCCTCTGATTTTAGGGATTACTCATGGTTAAGGTTAGGTTTAGGTGTAGGGATATGGTTAAGAATATATTTTTGGAGTAAAATGTTGTTCCAGGGTCAACAAAATATGTTGACCTAGGAACACATAGGACTTGGCAAAATCAGGACGTGCACAAACCACAGCGAGAATGGGCAAATTCAGATCTAATAATGTGACTGTTTGACAGAAAGGTATGATATCTGTCACATGAAGCATGTCAAACTCTAGTGTGAAACAGATAAATTTGTGTTGACTTAAGAAGTGCACTTCATGTACATATACTTAAGTTATACACCCATGCACATTTGAACTATTTGTTATTCAACATAACATGTGTAGAGTCTAGAAGGTCTGTTGTGTGCATCTCTAGTGTTTGTGCTGCTGGTTTCTCTGTTCTGTTTAATTGTTTTCAGACATTCACAGTTTTTTTTCTTCTTTTTCAGTTTAAATGATTGTTAGTCATACTCTAACATGTTCTCATCAGTGTGGTGATGTGGAATCATGCGTGACGCACGTGTGTGATGTGTGTATTACAGAATAACTCTCCTCACATCCCCACTGGCCGTGAAACATGACTTCTCTTCAACTAGATGCTGCATAATCACTCATAATTACCCTTTCTTTAACTCATGACTGCATTAACAGCCATCATACATCTCATCAGTGCTCAGCGTTTGCATTTCATTACAAATCAAGTACAGCTTTTGTAGGCATTTCTGGGAGAAACGCCGAGGTCTCGGGGGCAGATTTCCTCATTTTTATCCCTTTAAGTGTTTGTTCTTCATTCCACTGTCTGATGTCTTCATGTCATTCAATTTGGCCTTTAGAGTCTCTCTCTCTCTCTATCTCTCTTTCTATGTTTTCTTCAGTTAATTATCACTGATGCATGGTTGTTTTTCTCTTTCACAGAAGAAACAAAGAACCAAATATCTCTCTGCCCTCTTCCGCTCATACAAGCATTATGACCACAAGGTAAGAGAAGCTGGGTTTTAAGATTGATTTAAAACAAATATAATTGTTTTTGTAATGTGTGAACCTCTCTATCTTTATTCCAGATAGAGAGGTTATGATGATGTAAACTCAACAGCAGAAAGAGTGTGATGAATGAATGACCTCATTAAAGTTAGAGCTCATGTGACTCTATCATGACATGATCTAATGATGCTTGGGTTCAGTTTTTAGCTGTGACACCTTCCTGGCGATTCTTACACTCTGCTGAATGGATTCTCTGTCTGAGATAAAGAAAATGAAGTCAGAGGTTGAAGGTCAGAGGGAAGGATCAGAGTGCATCTCAGTTGACAGATCTTCACACAGCGTTACCGTCTCAGCTCAGTATTCTGGCTCAGGCACATTTCTGGAGCTGAATATATCGCTGAAAGCAGCAAGCCTGTCATGGAGTGTGTCACTCATAAACCAGATCTGCTGGATTCTCTCTCTCTCTCTCTGAGTGAGTGTATTTAACAGAAGAGGAGCGCCGTCACGTTTCCTCCGTGTCTGTGCCTCCGGAGCCGCCCACGCTCCATCACACCCATCAGGATGCTCTGCTTCTCCGAGCGCAGGTCAAAAGTCACGCTGGCAGCCGGAGCACCTAATTCAGAAACACAGATCCTCATTAAAGCATGATTTGAAGCTGATTCTCATCATCTTGGGCTCTGTCTGACACTGTCCAGGCGTTTGTGTTTGTGTGGAGCTCCTGAAGTCCTCACAAATACATACTGACACACATCGTCCAGCTGACTATGAATGCAGTCTAGTGTCATTAGTGCAGGAATATTGGACAGCGGGACGCTGTGATTGATCAGACGGCAGGCGTGAGGAATGTGTGTGTCACTTGATTTTGGTCAGATTGTCTGCTGTAGCTGTGAGTGTGTTACGGAGTGTTTCAGTCTGTGAGCTGATGAAGCTTGTGTTGATTGGGATTGAAATGTGTGGCTATTAGTTAGTGATGACATCCACAGTCGTGATTCCCGAGGTGTTTTCACAGCACACATCACATGTACGGTTTTTACATTACCAAACAAGTTATAAGAATACAGCAACAAGCACATGTGTGTCTTTAATTACAGACTTCCTGCTATTGTCCAGCTGTTAATGGGATCATTGGTCAGTAAATCCTCATGTGTTCATCTGACCGCTCAAACTCGTCCGGCTCTTCTCTGTCCTGAGTGGGATGCAGTCCCCATTTAGTTTTTTTTTTTTTTTTTTTTTTTTTCTGGGGTTTGGACCTTTTCACAGAACACATTTTCCCTGTAGCTGCTGCGGCGTTTTCATGGATCTTTCAGGAGTTGCTCAAGATCATACAAACCTGTGTGTGTGTGTGTGTGCGCGTGATGACAAAACACTGCACATACACACCTGTTTGTGATGTGTCAGTAGCAGAAGTGCAAACCTGTCACTTTTTGGTGGAAGTTGTACATCAGGGCATCTGTGTGCATGAGTAGGTCTGAGTGAGATCATAAGTGTTGAAGATGCAGATGGACTTATTGATTATCAGATTAGTTTTGGTGAGTGTGCAGATCTCTGGGACCTTGTGCTGAATGTGTGATTGTTGAGAGAGAAGGGACAGAGAAAGTCAAAATAGATCTAAACAATAAGTGTTGTAGTGCAAATGCAGACGAACAGACCTTCAACAGCAAACCACAAACAGATCTTTGACTGAATGTGTTTAGTAGCTGCTAGAATTACATACTGAACCCCAGTGACACTGGGATACAGTCCTACATCTCAATAAGATGTGAATGAAGTAATTGTGTGTCGATTGTGTCTTCTCACTGTGTCACTCACTATAGAAAACACTTCATTCAGGACAGGATCGCTGGTGGAAATGACATCGCAACATAAACTGTGATGTCACTGATTTTCACTCAATCCCACACACTCCTCCACCATTGGCCCAATTAGTTTTTTTAGCTCAGTAATCAAGTGGTGTTACACATATTCACACAATATGCATATCATTTGATATATATCCTCATAATGCACAACTTTGCCTCAAGAAGCATTGCTATCAATCAAATTGTTCATTAATTATTCACAAATATGGTAAAAACCTACTTTTGCGAACTAGTCTTACATTTTTCACCCAATCAGAACCAAACCACTGTAGTAATATTCTCTGGACTCTCTAGATAAGTTATTATCAAAATAATAATAATAATAATTTGTCGTTTGGTTATCTATAACCGAGTAATTTTTAAAAGGGACATATACCCAAAAGCCTGTAAAACCTAAATGAAAACTAAAAACTTTATGAAACTTGGTGAAAACATGTAGCAAACGACTCTTAACAAGCATGCAAAAATTCATGGAGATCGGACCATAGGTTGCACTATAACAGTTAAAAGGGCATCAAAAACACAAGATGTCTATAAAAAATGACCTCAAATTGTAGAACATGATCATATATTCAAACAAACACGAGATCTAAAATAGATCTCCTCATTCTGAACAACTTTACCTCTGGGACTAATGCTGTCAATTAAATCGTTCATTAATTATTCACAAATATGTTAAAAACCTACTTTTGCGAACTAGTCCTAGGTTTCTCGATCGCTATAAAAGTTTAATTTAGAAAACAATTTGGCAAAAGTAACAGAAAGCCTAAAAAACCTAAACGAATACTCAAAAATGTACGAAACTTGGTGAAAACGTGTCAGATTACTCTGAACAAGCATGCAAAGTTTCATGGAGATTGGACCATAGGTGGCGCTATAACAGTAGAAAAGGTCTCAAAACACAAGATGTATATGGTAAATGGCCTCAGATTGGTTGAAAATGCTCAGATATTCACACAATGATCTTATCATATGACAGATCTCCTCATTCTGAATAATTTAGCCTCTGGGATTGTTGTCAATAAAACTGTTAATGAAATATTCAAGATTATTTACAAAAGCTACTTTTGCAAACTAGTCTAAGGGTTTAAGCTGAAAATGTATAAATCAATAAAAGTACAATTTCTCTAGTCTCTGAACGCCAATAATTAGCAAAAACATGTTGAACAATTGCATTTGGACAACTATACACTTGTCATTTTAAAATACATTCTTTACGTAGTGTACCCAAAGGCCTATTAATACAAACGGAAAGCCCACAAATTATCAAGACTGTGTAAAATAATGCATAATTTCATTCTAAACAAGCATGCAAAATTTAAGATTGGGTAAAAAAAAAAAAAAAAAAAATTATAAAGGTTAAAACAGTGTTGTATGAGAAATTTCCATTTATAACCACTAGATGGCAGCGGAAGACCACTAATGGGCTCATTCAGCTAACTTAAAGGCTACATAACATACACAGTTTCACCTAATCTCATGTTAATCTTGAGGAGTAGTTCTGCATCTTTCATATATCCAAAAAGTCTTTAGTTTTATCATATTTATAAAAGAAAAATGCAGCTTTCCGATTCTTTCCGGAAAAAGCAGAGCTCCTGGAGGTCTTTTATAACAGTGATGGCTCGGGCCTCGTTTATAAAACATTCGTCACTCAAATGACCAGAACACACAAACGCACTTGCTACACTCCGTTGCTGCCCGAGAAAAACAAACTGCATGCACTGTTCATGTAACGCTGGGATCTTGGGGAAGCTGAACACGGTAAACTTTCACTCACATGCAAAAATGCTTATTTGGAGACATTCTCGAACAAATCCTACGCAGCGCTGCCAACAATTTGAAGTGCGTTGATGTGTGCGGTCTCGCTCTCCTCCGGTCAGTGTGTGCGCGCAGGCACGCTTTTCCAGGAAAAGTGCCCATATAAGGAGTTCTGTTCTCGTCTACGTCATTAGATCCACGATAGGAATAAAAAACAGCCGAAACTTGTACCAACCCGGAAGTAAGATTTTCAGCACAGATATTCTCAGTCATTCTTCTAAATCATTTTTTAAAACTTTGGCCATGTTTAGCATGGTTTTATGGATTCATGCCCAAAAAAATATAAAACCGCTGTTACAACATTTTAAATCTCATTGAGTCAAAGTTTTCCATTTTGTTCATACAGACATATCAGTTTTTACAATTTTGCCACATTATGATTACAGTGAAACCTGAAAATGACATCTAAACTCTAAAGACTTGCAATAAGTCTTGTTTCACCTTTCACTTATTTCAAATATTTATCTGTAACAAAATATGTGTGTGTGTGTGTGTGTCATGGGCGTAGGTTTGGTCTCAGCTTTGATGGGGACACCCCCATAACCCCCCCGAATTATTATGTTGTAAGATACCAATGATTTAATGGTGATTTAGTATAACTGTATAATCTCAAAAATGCACTCTCAAAAAATAAAAATATGAGACTGTGTAATGCTGAACAACCAAACGTTTTATCAAGATAAATGATTATGTAGTAATTACACTAACAAAAAATACTTTGCCACAAGGAAACAAATCTAAATAAATAAATATAATAACCTTTTTCTATTATAAACATTATTTACCCTCCAGTAGACTCACGTTTATGTTGACTGCAAGATTCTAAGTTAAAGTAACTTACAGGCTAATTGACATTCAGATACTTGCTAACGTAGCATTCTATCATCCTGGGTAATACTATCACCAGTTAATACTATTTTCCACAGAATCTGCATTTGAAAGCCTGGTCTGTCACTACTGCTAGTTTTTTTTTGTGGCTAGCTAGTTATTTTGCCTACTTACACTCGGACTCTGCTTTATGAAAAAGCTTCTTATGTCCCCTTTCTTCTTCTTGGGTGGCATCTACAAAGTACAAAAAGGGGCAAAAAACCCCGGAATATTAAAATGTTTTTAACTCTGTCCTTTGTATGTGGCAGAGAGACAGCCCTGGTAACTTACCGTCGGCGTCGTCAACATGCGCGCGCACACACCTCCTGCTCGCTGCTAGTGCAAGCACAAAAGTAGTCCCGGCCCGCGCGTGTAGCCTGTCAGATACCCCGCCGCCAATCAAAGTACGGCGTTTCTTCTACTGTCGTCGTCCTGGCCGTTAGAATCGATCCAAATAGCAGCGCAAAGATCCAAATAGCTTGCTAAATATTGGTGGGGACAAATTTGTCATCTCAAAATATTGATAGGGACTAGTACCTAGCGTCCCCCCTAAACCTACGCACATGGTGTGTGTGAGTGTGTGCCTGTGTGTGAATATGCTTATATTGTATCAATATACTAGTTTAATCATTTAGTTTCAGTGTGTGTGTATTTGTGTTTTGTGTCCGAAAGGCAATTCTCCATTTTGGATGTGTTTAACTGTCATCCAAGTTGGCCAAGCTTAAAATGCTTGAACCCCGGTAATCGCTGTACATTTTAATACACTTTTCTTTATATTTTGAAATGTTATATATATATTTGTGAATGAAGTAAGAAAAGTGTGACAGAATCACACAGACTATTTATTTTATAATCACTGAAGTCAGCTGCACATAATATTATAGAAGAATAATAGTGCATTTAATAAGAGTAGCATATATACATTTTCTATATAAATATTTATCATGTAACTGTTGTTAATAAAAGTTAATTTAGCAAGCTTCCCAGGTGTATTACCAGGAAAACATTGTTTATTAATGCAAAACATTAGAAGTGTTATGATTAAACAATCTGCACTTGTAATGTGTGAAACACCTGATAGTGATCCTGACTCCTGCTCTCATGAACACACTTCAGCAGAGACAGCCCCAGACGGACGGAGAGCAGCGCTGGATAACAGACGTGTCTCTGCCACGCTGAATAACCTGCTCGCTTAGCTCTGCTAATGTCTGTGCTGTGAATGAAGTCATCACACTAACCTCAGAAAGCCCTTCGGAGCAGGAGGAGGCAGACAGAAATGACCCCTGCTTTTGTTGTTTGAGATTTATTAATCATTTATGTCCTTCACGTGTGCATGTGTGCTATTCTGTGATTTACTTTCTGTTGTGTAAAGTTTCCTGAGATATGGGGAAACAACCAAGTTACCGACAGTGCAATCCAAACAAAAAGAGTGTGTGTGTGTGTGTGTGTGTGTTGTGCAGTGTCTCTCTGGCCGCAGTGAACAGGCATGAAGAGGCTGGTTCTGTGTACAGATGTGCAGTGAATGCAGGAGCTCAGTGTTGGGCAGTGATTAATGTGATCTCTCTGCAGCCAGATGGCAGTGAACAAGACCCATCAGTCACAGTCAGAGACGACTGAGCAGCGATCGTCCCGGGACACAGCAGTACCTCTCTGAGCTCCAGCGGGGCAGATAATGTCTCCACAGGTCCGGCTCAGAGACTGACGTGTCCATCATGCAATGCTCGTTTGATTTCGATGTCATCATGTACATATTTCATTATTGTGTAAAGTTCAGATATCATCTGTTTACTGGCTCCTTCAGCTTTATTCTCATGATCAGTCCGGTGTGTGTCTGGATCTCTTCATCATCGGTCAGTGATCTGAGCGTCCTGGCCGCTCTGACTGACCTCTGTGTGTCTGATCTGTTTGCCCTGTCATGCTGATATTTCAGAGGCCGGTGGGATCTCGGTAATTCACGCTTGATTTGCAGCTCTCTCCTGATTAGTTGTAGTTTCTGGTTTGATTCGTGTGTTCAGCAGACACGGCTTCATTCAGTCTCGTGGAGGTTTGTGTTTAATTAAACTCCACATGGGAACAGCTGGCTTTATTCTTAAAACCTTTTAATTGGATTGGTAATCTGTGCTTTCGAATCAGAAATTGTGAGTGGTTGAATTAATTTAGTAATTAATAAGTGCAATTAATTAATGACTTATTAGATTTACATGAGTGAGTGCAAAGTCTTCATTAATCAAGTTGTGTTGATGTTTTATATAACTCGTTATTTTCTCCAGGGGAAGTCTTTGAGCAGTTATTCGGTTGTTAAGTGATGACGTAAGAAGCGCTGTTTCCGGGTCCAGGCCTCAACTCACTTCACTTGAGAATACGACCTCAGCAGCCGTTTATGAGCAATGTTTATTCATATTAATAATTAAAGCTAAATGCTTTCAAACTTACGGTATACACTACAGTCTATTCTATGTCCCTTCACCAACCCTACACCTAACCCTAACCCTCACAGGAAACTTTGTGCATTTTTACTTTCTCAAAAAAACTCATTCTGTATGATTTATAAGTGTTTTGAAAAATGGGGACATGGGTTATGTCCTCATAAGTCACCCTCTCCTTGTAATACCTGTGTCATACCCATGTCATTATACAGAGTTGTGTCCTGATATGATACAAAAACATGCCCACACACACACACACACACACACACACACACACACACACACACACACTCACACACACACACACACACACAAACACACACACACACACACACACGCACACACACACACACTCACACACACACACACACACACACACACACACACGCACACACACACTCACACACACACACACACACACTCACACACACACTCACAGACTCACACACACACTCACGCACTCACACACACACTCACACACACTCACTCACTCACTCTCTCACACACACACACACACACACACACACGCACACACACACACTCACACACACTGCTCTTCTCGTGGTCACTGCTGCTTCAGGACTCTGAAGTTCATAAATGATTTGATTGTTTCTGTGCAATGGTGAACTCAGTAAAGGGAGTTAAAGGCTCATCAGTCAGTCATCGCTGGGTGGGTTTCCCTGAAGAGAGACTATCTGGGTTTATCTGTGTCAGTCTCTGGTGTCTGGATGTGATGTTTTGGGTGAAGTCTCGTCCATCAGTCTGTTGGACCGTGAGGAGCTTCAGTTCACTCAATCCATCTTCAGGTCTTTAGTCTCTGCTGGTTGTGGTCCTGTAAACTCTTCAGCAGGTGCAGAAACATCCCGAACAGCTGCTGAGCGGCTCATGTTTGGTGGGACTCGTCGTCTCACTGAGAGAAGCGTTTCAAGCTTCAAACAGACGAGTCACAACACGCACCGGAGCGCTCAGCTCTCTCTAGTTCAGTGTCTCAAGCAAATAATATTCAGGACTGGTTGAAATAATGTTTCTTTGGGAGACATTTCAGGTCTGCCTATGCACCATCTTTGATTTTATTTTTCACTTGATGCAGTGCATTATGGCCTCCTTTGTGAAGAATTAAAAAAAACAAATGATTGTGATAAGTTATCTAGTTAGGCTGCACACTTGGCGGTTTCTACACTGGCTCATTTGAGTCCAGATATCCACATTTCATGTACCGTCAAATATAAACCGTTATATGTGTAGAGGGTGTCTCTAAGTGTATCCTTAGCTCAGACGTGTTTCTTGTGTTTCTATATGACAGTATATCATTTATAGTACCTGGTTAATGAAAACTATCATCAGTGGGTTTTAAAGCACGTTAAGTGTTCCTGAAGCTCAAATGCAGTGGACGAGTCACGGAGAGGCTGTGGTTTTGTTTATGCTGTATTAATGTAACTAATATGACTCTCATCTGCTCTATCTGTTGCGTTGCATGTTGAGATTGTGGGTGGGCAAACACATCTGGAGCCACGGTTAACAAGCCTTTCATGCCAAAGCCCCTGAAACTAGTCCTCATCGGCACAATCATCTGCTCAAGCAGCGCAGCAGACGCTTTCACTGCCGGATTATGGCTTTTGTTGAGCTATGACTCGATGGCAGCCTGTGATTTTAAGACTTCATTGTGTGTCTCGTCCCACAGCCATCCAGGAGGACATCAATACGTCATGCAGTATTGTTCAGATTTGCAAATGCTGTTATTAAGTCTGATTCATTATGGAGCAACTGGTGCAAGTCGTGTTTGAAGCCTGTTTCTATTGACATGATCTAAAGAAGCATATTACACAGTTTGGCAGCTTTTGTCTGAAAATAAACAGCATTTCTGCACAAGCATCCTCAAACACCCTGTCTCCAGACAGCACTGGACTTCAGGACTGATGGGGTTTCTTGTTAGTCTCTGTGTTTGAGAGTCGATGGAAAGCCCAGGTGTGTTTCTGTATCCAGTGAAAGAAAGAAAGTCCTGCTGCTCCAGCTGTTGAAAGCTGGGGATTGTGGGTGATGCCTGATGATGAATATCTGTGTGTTTGTTCAGCTCTCAGCCGACGGTCAGGACAGATCTCACACTTGTGCTTCATTTATCAGACGGAGATCTGAGATCCATTAAGATGTTGTGTGTGCTGTGTTGTGTGTGAGTGTGTCTCCGGCGGCTCAGAACTCATTATTAAGTCATTAGTTCACCCTTTGATTGTTTACTCCCCATCATGTTCTTCCGTCCCTGTATGACTGAATCTCATCTGTGGGACATAAACAGTGTTTTGAAGAATGTTTTGTTTTGTCCACACAGTGAAAGTCAATAGGGTCCAAACATCCTTCCAAACACAGTCTTTTATTAAAGGGGTAAAACTGGTTTGGGACAATGTGAGGGGGAGTAAGTGATTTTGGGGTGAACTATCCGTTTATCACTGTAAAACATGACATCATGCTACTAAGAGTGTAAATATTGAGCAGTGATGAATGCACAGAGAGATGATTGACATCTGTCGGAGATGATGATGGTCTCAAAGGCTCAGCGTGAGCTTCATTAGCAGTGAACACATTTAAAATGAAGCTCAGATCTGTTCAAATGTAAGCTTTGGAAATGAGAGGCATACATTTGTTTTTATAGAAGGGCCTTTGAGGAAAGTCAGCTTCATTTCCAGAATATCCCAGAATGCCTCAGTGTCCAGCTGTGTGTTTTAGAGGAGCTCCTTTTCTCAGCAGCAAACCTGTGTGTTTGTGTTTAAACATGTCTGTGTTCGATCTTACAGATTTAAGACACTGACAAAAATGTATTTAACTGAGTTTAATCCCACGTGTGTTTGACAGCAGTTCGGCAGTTCCTTACTTCATAACAGAGTCATTATAGTGAAGTCAGATTCAGCTCCAGCTGTGATGATGATCTTCAGATAGTATAAACACGGTTACGCACGGAAACACTTCTGCAGTTCAGATTCACTTCTCTGTAGAGTATTGTTCGTAATACTGAAGTGAGGAAATGAAAGTGAACTTTGAACTCTGAACTTTCATATCACCATTGTCATTCACACTCCTGAAAGGGTTATCACCCAAACCAGATCAGCGGTGTTGAAGTGGTTTGTCTCTGGGGTTTGGCAGGAGACGTGGAGATAAAGCCTCTGGTTCTCAGGCCATCAGGGAAAACCAGACTTCCTCTGGCTCCTGCAGACACGGTTCAGATAAAGCAAACGCTGCTGATCGCCTGTAGCAGCTCTGAATCCTCTGTGGAAGGATGAAAAGACGTCTAGACAGAAGAATCCCACTCTCACGTCTGCTTCACTTTCCACTGTTCTTCGTCTTCCATCACAGGTCTTCTCTGAGGTGTCGTCTGTCTCGCTCCATTCACTTGTTGTAGGACATCCCAGATCTCAGTAGATATACATTTCTACAAAATCGGAATAGGTTGCTCTGTGTTTATTTTGCTACACTTTTCACTTTTCATTTTTCACTGTAAGCTATATCATTTGCCCATTTTGCAGATGCCAGTTCATTAAACAGCACGGAGTCATGAAAAGCAATGTGCCTGTGGATACAAAATGGTTGCAAAATAAAATTGTGTTGTTTGTTACACATTTCTTGCCGGTTTCAAAGCAGAATGTTCAATATCTGTGGCTAAACAGTGTTAAACAGTTAAATGTGACTGCGGCAATTACTTTGTTGGTTGAACATATCACTTCAGTTCAGAAACTACATCTACAGCAAGTGGCACTCAAAGATTAATGCTCCATTGCATATCAAATTAATGTAGCACTTACACTAAACCTAACCGATAGTGTTAACAAAATAAAATATAAGATAAAAACAGATTTTCTGAAGCAGCCATGTCATTAAATCTTGCTTCTACAAGTCTTTGAGCTCTTTAATCATGACTTGTGTTTCACATCATAAGTGCAGTGCTGTACCGGGTGCACCACCGAGCAAGTTTACTCTATCAGGAAAGACACACTTACAGAGCTGCTTATGTGAAGTACTAGTTTACAAATCATGCACTATGATAAAAGTGTTTTGAGCACATAATATTGTGCAAGAACCGTGCAAAAGGAAACTTTTATTGTTAATAATGTGTTCTTGTGTGAAAAGTCATAAAAGTTGTTGGTGTTTTAATGCCCGTACTGTTGATCCATCAAGAAAATGCAGTAACTGTAGACAGTCATGTATTTCCACTGAGACTCGGCTGCAGTCAGCATTCAGGTATAAGCAGGAGTCCGTTTTTCATTTTGCACCACTAGTGATTGGTGCTTTGTTAGATGCTTGTTCTTTGTGTAATTCAAGGTTGTGAGGTGATGTGGTTTTGCACACCTGTGTGTCACGTGGCTCCAGTGGTTCGGTCTCTTTAGGGACAGATGTTCTCATCATGGTTTCCACATTTACATGCCGCAGCAGATCAGAATAATGATGATGATGATATTGTGTGTCAGTGCTGAAGGCCTCGTCCCATCGCTGTGGTCCTGACCCTGTGCATGTCGTTCCCCCGTCAGCTCTGACGTGAGGAGAAGAGAGCGGGATTCTGTGATTGAGTAACTCCTGATCTCTCCTGATCAAGGAGCACGTGAAAACATCTGCTTTCATTCACTGCTTTTCCTCAGCAGTCTATGACAAGTCCAGAGACGGAGCGCTTTGTTTCCTTTAAGAAACATCCCCTCGAATCCTGCCAGGAAAAGAGGAGTGGCTAAACCAGGAGAACAAACACTGTGAGCCGCCGAGAGAAGAAAGGAAGGAGGGAAGAGTGGGAGAGTGAGATGAATGGATATGGACTGACGGCAGGGTCTGTGTCCATCACCGCTGATGGAGAGAGATCTGAGGAGCAGGAGCAGGCCACCAGTCATTCAGCTCTTCACCTGAAGAGATTTCTGACAGATGTCACTCTCACTTTGGGCTTGCTCAGTTAAACTTGATCTGAATAATGATGCTTCTGTCTGCTGTAGAGCTGCTGTACAGCTGCAGTTGAAATGATTTCATAATTAATGAACTTTACTGTTTAATGTGAAGCTGCAGCTTTCAGTTTATTCTGTGACTGCGACCGACCTCCTTTACCTTTATAAGAGACATTCAGGCCAGATGCACACCACAGACACAGTCATCTTTACACAACTTATTATTCATTATAATGAGATTCACTCTCACTGCAACACTAGCAAGTGATTTTTATTTTATTTTTTTTTTTTTATTTTTTTTTTTTTTGACACAGACTACAGATTTAATATGGAAGACTTGTGACAGAAGCAGAATGTGACTACATGAACTGAATCAGGATAATTTTTTACTTTTTATTTTACCAAAATAAGTACAAAACCCAAACTCCTGCTTTTCTCATCTTCACCTTCTGTTTGACTTATTTACCCCGTTAAAGGGTTAGCTCACCCAAAAATGAAAATTATGTCATTAATAACTCATCGTAACAACATATCGTTCCAAACCCGTGAGACCTCCGTTTATCTTCAGAACACAGTTTAAGATATTTTAGATTTAGTCCGAGAGCTCTCAGTGCCTCCATTGAAGCTGTGTGTACGGTCTACTGTCCATGTCCAGAAAGGTAAGAAAAACATCATCAAAGTAGTCCATGTGACATCAGAGGGTCCGTTAGAATATTTTGAAGCATCGAAAATACATTTTGGTCTAAAAATAGCAAAAACGACGACTTTATTCAGCATTGTCTTCTCTTCCGTGTCTGTTGTGAGAGAGTTCAAAACAAAGCAGTTTGTGATATCCTGTTCGTGAACGAATCATTCGATGTAACCGGATCTTTTTGAACCAGTTCACCAAATCGAACTGAATCGTTTTAAACAGTTTGCATCTCCAATTAATTAATACACAGTTGACTTAAGCTGTTAATTTGTTTAATGTGGCTGACACTCCCTTTGAGTTCAAACAGACCAATATCTCAATAATTCATTTACTCAAACAGTACACTGACTGAACTGCTGTGAAGAGAGAACTGAAGATGAACACCGAGCCGAGCCAGATAACGAACAAAAGACTGACTCGTTCTTGAGTCAAGAACCGGTTGCATCGGTGTTCGGATCACCAGTAGTGATGGGAAGTTCGGTTATTTTCCGCTAACTGGTTCTTCCGGACAGTTTGATTCAATAAACCGGTTGAAGAAAACGGTTCATCGGTTCTTTTGCGCTCGACGCAATAGCGTCATTGGCGATGATTGCCCTTGATTCAAGCCTTCGGTTTACCCGCGCTCATAACACTAGCACAGAATCAGTTCAGTTCAGACGCTCTGTGTGTCGGTCTGCTTCACGCTGAATCACACGTGCGCAGAATCATCAGCTCCTCGGTTCACGAATCGGACGTGTCTGACAAAAAGGGTTCTTGACTCAAGAATGAGTCAGTCTACTGTTCGTTATCTGGCTCGGCTCGATTCATCTTCAGTTCTCTCTTCACAGCAGTTCAGTCAGTGTACTGTTTGAGTAAGAGGGAGTGTCACATTAAAAAAGTTAACAGCTTAAGTCATTTGTGGATTAATGCGTATTAGATACGCGAACCGTTTAAAACGATTCAGTTCAATTTGGTGAACTGGTTCAAGAAGATCCGGTTACATCGAATGATTCGTTCATGAACAGAATATCACAAACTGCTTTGTTTTGAACTCTCTCACAACAGACACGGAAGAGAAGACAATGCTGAATAAAGTCGTCGTTTTTGCTATTTTTGGACCAAAATGTATTTTCGATGCTTCAAAATATTCTAACTGACCCTCTGATGTCACATGGACTACTTTGATGATGTTTCTCTTACCTTTCTGGACATGGACAGTAGACCGTACACACAGCTTCAATGGAGGGACTGAGAGCTCTCGGACTAAACCTAAAATATCTTAAACTGTGTTCTGAAGATAAACGGAGGTCTTACTGGTTTGGAACGATATGAGGGTGAGTTATTAATGACATAATTTTCCTTTTTGGGTGAACTAACCCTTTAAGTGTCTGGAGAGTTTAATGTATGATTATACTGTAATACAGTTATCATACCACATGACTTTCTTCCAGACTCTCTCTCTGAAGATCCTGTAAACCTGCAGATGTTTGAGAAGATCAAACTGAATGGCTGTTACTTACTATAGTTACTCCGTCCTCAGGCTGACTGACCAGATAGATGTCACAGTGTCTGGGTTGTGTTCCCTGGGTTTCCACTAGATGTCCTCCTATGGTGTCTGTCACTTTATTAACTATCTGTTCCCTTATTTGGTCACCTTCCTCCTTGTTTGGGTTAATTGATTATTCCCCACCTGTCTCCAGTTCCCTCATCACTTTCTGTGTATTTATACCCGGTCTGTCTGAGTATGTGTCACGGAGTCCTTGTCTAATGTCTTGTTATTCCATAGTCTTGATCCTGCCTTGTGTTTTGTCTGTTCTTGATTGTTTGGATACTCCGGTTTTGACCCTGCCTGGACTGTTTCCCCTTTTGGATTACCCCTTAATAAATATCTTACCTGCACTTGGATCTCTGTATCACAGAATGTGACAATAGAGCCACATCATTCACAAAATAGTTTTGAATCCTTGAAAACTGAGATTCTGTGGATTCTGTCTGTTTTGAGAGCTGGATCACGTCTAGTGTGAACAGTGCCAATCCTCAGTGTCGTCAGATGCTGTTTAACCAGCTCACGTCTGTGGTGTTTTTCATATTGACTCTACTCCGCGCAGCTTTTTCAGATTAAATCAGCCTGTTTAGACGCCAGTCTTGCAGTTGCTGCAGTAATCTCCTTACTTAAGGCATAGCAATAAATCGTGCATTATATGAATCAGCAAGAAAGATGGAGAGTGATTATTCATCTTTTCAAAGTAGAATCTAATTCATGAGGTTCAGGATAGAGTCGGCCTATGGCAGCACATAGAGGAGCTCTGCATCCATCCAGCTCTGCCCAATGCTGATGTGGTCTAATGTGGTCTGATAGGGCACTGCTGGGGTCAGTAGATCTGTCATCTGCTCTCTGCTCTCATACACATGCGTCTGTAATCTTACCCAGCATTCCCTGCAGTGCTTTCTCAGACTGTCCAGTTTTCCCTTTCTCTCTCATAAAGTCTTGATATTCCTCTTCATTTATTATCCAGTGTCTCCTGCTGTTTCTGTGTCCATGTTTAATACAGCACTGCACAGATTCACTGAAGACACTTGAAACCCTTTAGAAACAGACTATTCTCTTTGTGTTAGAGTCAGTTAAAGGAGCTGCTTAACCTACAGAACATGCTCACTGAAGAAATCAGATGATACCAAGTATATTGTTTCTTCATTGTGCCTTCATCAACATATTGGTCAACAATGACCTCATTAGAAGTGATTTGATAACAAGAACGTAGTGTTGATCCAAATATCAGAAGGCTCTGGACTGCAGACATGATGGATAAAATCATCTTACGTGATAAACAGGGCTAACATGCCACAATCTCAGGGATGCCATTGCTGTCTGTGTCTGTTCTGGACACTGATCCATGTCCTTCCACACAGGTCAGCTGCGGTACACCTCATTACACACACTCATTTGCATATGTTGTGTTGACAAACACACAGCACCTCCAGCAGCAGTCGTCTCTATGCTTCAGAGGGTCCTGCTCTCGGCCAATCACTGACTCCTGAGCCAGTGTGTCTGAGCGAATCAAGTGTCAGTGTGTCTGCTATTATCATCATCCATCTGCAGCAGAGAGTCCGGTTTGTTGGCTCTTGTTCTCAGTCAGAAGTGCTCTTTGTGTTGGCCAGAATGAGCCATGTGTCTCTGACTTCAAGGCTTACATGAGCAGTTTTCATGGGAGTTTTAGGTGTTTCTAGGAAGTGTTCTCCTCCAAATCTTGACCTATTTAAGCACAGAAGTGTTTTTGATTTCCAAGAGATAGATGGAGAGAATATTTCAAAGAGGAGATGGCAGCATCTCTTCTTCTGTCATGATGAAGGAAGTGCTCATCTTATGATCTCCAGAAAGCAAACGCTTCTCGTCTCTGATCTCATGTCACAGTCAAACTCAGCGAGTGTTCCAGCTAGGAGAAGCAGGTTTTATTTTGACTGACACGCTTGGTGTGAGGAAAACAGATGCCTTGCATTATAGATGATGCTGGAGCGTTCCGCGTCTGATCCACATCGAGATTCTCTGAAGATGCTGGTGGTCAGCAGGCTGACATTAGCCTCACCTCATCTGTAAGAGTGAGGAGATGAATGGAGAGTATGAGTGAGTTCTCTGTTCTTAAGAAGTTAATAGCTGATGATCTTGAGCTGCTGCAGATTTACAAGCATGAACTGTGCCATAAGTCAAGCTGTATGATGGTAATAGATTGTTTCTCGAAACGCTCTCGTGGTACTTTGATGCCACACGAGACAGTCACATGGCATCGGCGTCATCTCAAGATTTTCTAACCGGCATGCACTGCTTCAAGTCAGATTGCGATCGGTCTGCACAATGCTGCATGAAGTCGGATGCAGCTATTACTCACCTCTCAATCTCTCTGACACAGAGTGTCCAGTGCTGTATGTATTTACTAAATCACCAGCTCTCATCAGATCACATCCGCTGGAGACTGTAATGACAGCTGCAGTGTGTTGAAACTGACGACTCGTTAGCTAAGAGAACAACATTAGCAGCAGTTCTGAAACTGGCTGTGAGATTCTGTTCAGAAACGGGCCTGAAATTAGGCCTTGGTTTATCTTCAGCAATGTCCTTGGCTCAAGGTGAATGCTG